>NC_056626.2:109021044-109246044 GCF_002870075.4 Lactuca sativa
TGTTCAGTCTCTTGCTATAAAATTTTCATATATTGAATTTCCTACATTGAACCATTTCAACATGATATTCATATATTTCTATGACTAAGTTCTATTAAACTATACAATCTAAACCCTTAGATTCAAAAAGAAGTATGAGTGCCCTCTCCCTTAAGTCTACTTTAGCGAAACAATTCCCAAATTGTGCAATTTTCAATTTGGAAAGTTCGTTCCCTAGGAATAGTATTGTCAATATACAATACTAACATAACAATTATGCTCCCACTAGCTTTGACATGTACCTAGAAATCAATTGGACTTCTAGAAATCAATACTCTTGACTTTCTTACTGAAGTATAGATTTTTGTAACGCAATGCTTTGATAAGTCTCCAACTAGACTTCTTAAGCTTATATACCTTCATTAGATAGCATATGTGTGTGTTTAAGCCCTTTCAAAAACCATAGATATATGTTTCTAAATTTCAAACAATTCCTTTCCATTCCTTACAATTCGAAATATGAAGAGTGATGTCTTAATCATATTGTGAATTTAAGAATGCAATTAACACGACCAATATCCATATTGATCTTTATCAAATCTTTAAAATCTACCAGCGAAAGTATTTCCTCATAATCATTCTCATGAATTAAAGTGAAACCTTTGCCACCTACAATTATAGTTTATATATTCCTATCCATGTGAATCTGTCATTTACAACCTACAATCTTATAACAAGGTTTAAGGCAAAACCAAATTCAAAATTTAGCCTTCCTTCTTGGTCTGAACTTCGCTATTATAAATTCCTTGCCCTCTGGCGGCACAAGGGTCTACCAGTACTTCCATGTCATTAGCAGCTCACCCATATTGATCAATGCACTTTCATTGACCAACGCGATTTTCTTTTGTAGTTAAATGAAAAATATAGAACTCATAAGCATTACCAACTTAACTAGCGGTGCACAGAAGTAAGAATGTGTCAACCAAACATGATCAGTTATCAAGCTCAGGCCACATGCTAGTGATAAATAAAAGGTTTATTGTCGATTGACTCTTAAAACTCTCAAGATCAATACGAATCCCACTGACTTCTTGACATATGAGTTTTCTCTCAAGAAACATTCCTTGACAAGCTAAAACAAATATTCAAATGTTTGTGTGGATTTTCGGCAAGAAAACACTTCATAGAATAGGTCTCAATTTATCTTTTGCTTCTCGATTAATGAAAACATCACAACTCCATGTGCTAGAGTAAGAAAACATTCTTAAATCCACATATTTCAAGGTGTTTTCAACCTTCTTAGTTTGAAAAGGAGTTTCAAGATATGATTCATAGTTACTATAGTATGGCTCTAAAACTTGATTTGGAATGAAGTATGACTCATCTATAATCGAACTATTTCCAAAAATATATGATTCTCTTCTTAGTCATACAATTGCACTAAGATGTTCTTCTAGGATTAATTGTGATATAAATCCACACTCACTAAGATGATCATAAAACATGATACTAAATCATTTTCCTTTCTTCTCAGATTGAAGAATCTTTTATATTTCTGCCGACTAGATTCTTCTTATTCGTTTTGCTACACTTCGAATCTTTTCAAAGTATCTGAATTATTCTTAATCTTATAAATACAACCATATCTACTGAAACATTAGAAAATCAAGACGAATAGAGTTATCATCCTTTGTGGTGGATCATAATAGTCCATATCAACATCTACTAGATCCATCAGTCATTCACTTGACTCACATAAACATGAGATCAATGAATTAGTTATAATTTTCCAATTAACAAGATTCTCATATACTATACAATGCGACTTGTACAATACCAAGTATCTATCCAGTTGATGATGAGATTTCTTTTCACTTGCTAAATTATGACAATACCACATGCGATATCATAAGAATCAAATCCACAATTAATATTGGTAATATTAGAAACGTAACCAACACTTTCATAAATGCCATTTAAAGGACATATAAATAAGGCAACTAGATAAACCAAAATTTCACTTTTATTGAAAATAAACAAATAATTGGAACTTGTCCTTACAACGTATAAAATGAAAAACTATGTTTCTAGGAATCTCCTAGGAGAATAGCAATCTATTAAATTATACTAACTCCTTATTAGTAGCTCCAAATTCCGGTCATCGAACCATGTGATCGAAGTCTATTTCCTACAATCAGATTCAACTCACTTTGCTTAAGCTTCCTCATTTCTCTTAGATCCTCCAATAACATCAAATATGATCATCACATAATGTATTAAGAGTCTATGAATAGGAATTTGGAAAAATAATGGAGTTAGATAATGAATATGCCTAAACTAGAGTCATTCGAATTAACTTTACCATCTCTGATATCTTTTAGGTAATTTGGTTAGTTTCACAACCAATGTCACCTCAATTTGCAATAAAAACAAATAGACTCTTTGGATTTAATATATGGGATGATCTCATAACGATCCTTTCTCTTTACCATACGATCAAACTGTTTGATCTTGGTTAATCCCTTTCCATTGGGAAGAGAAAAATTTTCTGAACCACCAATGTCCATGGAAACCTTGGAATTAGACCTTATAAGCAACTCTGCTTCATATGTGATCTTCAGCATTTCTGCTTTAGTAACTATCAAAATTTTGGTCAAATCAATTAACATCGAGATTCCACATATGGAAGCTTTCAATAAACTGGCCATATAACTTAGGAAGCAAGAGTAGAACCAAATCAATAGCTTGCTCCCTTGGGAAAATGACATTGATTCTATCCAACTTGTCAATGTACGATTTCATTTGTAGAATATGTGCACATACAAAATTTTCATCCTGATGTCTACATGCCAATAGGGCTGAGTTGTTTCATATCTTTCAACTTGATGAAAACATGACGTTGGGAGAGTCACTGGAGGAGGAGATGGAAGAGTTGAAGAAGCATGATGTCCACCAATTCCTGAAGAATGGAAAACATTTTTACCTTGACCAAAATTTGAAAAATCATTTTTAGAACAAAGAGGAAAACCATTTTCAAAAGAACGAGGAAGACCATTTCTATCTTCATAATCATCTCTCATTGATGTGTCGGTTAACCACATACGCTCCATCAACGATGATAATTTTCAAGATGCCAATCATATCTCTTTACAGTCCCTATTAGTGTGTCGGTTAACCACACACGCTCCACTAACGACATATAAAGCATGATGTGTGTTTTCATGGATTAGCATATTTTTCACATTTTTCCTAAAGTAACTAGAGTGGGATTTTATAAAGATAGTTTAGTTACTCTATATCATTATACTTATTGATGAGATTATGTCCTATCAAATCCGTTCGGCTAACGACCCTCATCCATATAAGACAGCGGTGGGTAAGAGTGGATACCCAACGGCGGTCATTTTATAGATCGTTTCCTTAAAGTCCCCTTATAGTATGGTCTCGTGAATGAGGTGTATTAGCGATTTGACTGACTTGTCTTATACATATAATATATTGATCTTTTCATTTTATATAGTATAATGTGTATTTTAAAACTTTTTTAAATTACTAGGTTTAAGTTTAAATTTTTGAAATTAATAAGAATTAATTTGATTTAAAAATAAACCAATTTTGATTTAATCTTATCTTTTAATTAAACAAATAATTAAATTAATTAAATAATTATTTACAATTAACCAATTAATAAAATAATTCAAATTTAATCTTAATCCCAAGCCTTCTATATTTTGAAAATAAGTTACGGTTTATCAGGTTTTAATTGTTCAAATTTTAAAGTTTTTAAAATAATAAATAAGGAAACAAGATAAACCCCAAAAGGGAGAATCAATTTTCGAAAATTAGGCAAAGGGGGTTAGGGTTTCTAAAATCTAGGGGTGATCATGGGTCGGTTTGGGTTGGTTTTGACCCAAAACCGAACCCAACCCGCTATAAATGGATTTTAAATAATACAAACAGAACCCACTACCTAAACCGATCGATTCGGTTTGTCGGTTTCTAGTTTTTATCGGTATGGTTCCGGGTTTAAACCCAAACCCAAACCCCATCCAAACTTAAGTTTCTAAGCCTTGAGAAATCAATATATAGAGGATTAGGATGATGGATATTTGTTTTACAAACCGATGTGGGATGAGAGTTTAAGGAACTGAAAGAGATAGGGTATTTAAGTCAATGAAGAGTGTATACGTTTCTATCCAGCAGCTGATGTGGGACAATTATTTTGGTTCCTATCAAATAAAAAATTTGAGATAATGATGCGTTAAGTAAGAATCAAACTTTAGAACTCCAGTTTGTAGGGGCAGCGCTTTCCTAAACCAACTAAATGGCTATTTGTGTCTTTTGTTACTCAAACTAATATATATTATATGTATAAAAATATGTTAATTTTAAAGAATTAATACAATCGGTTCGGTTTCGGCTTCTTTCAGTTTTACCATTTCCAAAACCGAACCCAAACTGAAATTTTTGGTTTTTGGAAAACTAAAACCCAACCCGTCAGTTTTTGTTTCGGTTTCGGTTTCGTCGGTTTTTGTCAGTTTTTCGGTTTCCAGGTTCGGTTTTGCTCACCCCTACTAAAATCCTTGCAAAATTTGAAAATATAGGGTGGAGGCTAAGATTTAAAGAACCCTATGGATTTTGAAAATTGCCTCCTTAGGGTTTAGTTTCTATAAACCTTAATTTTGATCTATTCAACTTTGTGCAAGATCAATGAGAACAATGTATCTGATACCACTTATGAGTTTTATATGTTACAAAAAATTTATTTTTGGCGGAAAAACATAAACCCTAAGTTCACATGCACCCTAAAGGATCTATGTTCTCACTATGATTTGCAAACAACTATTGAATATCATGTTGGAATAGTGTCCAAGGTCATTAACTATTGGTAATATTTCAAATAATAGCAGGGTCCTTTTGGGTTGCCCTCAAGACCCAAATTGAGTATAATAAATAAAGGAGAAACTAGTTTATTAATTATTATGGTTAATAATTAATTAGAAACTAATGGGAAATATATTTTGGGAATTAATTAACAATTTAATTAATTAAAAGGTTGAATGTTCATTAATCGATAGTTGGTTAATCAGGAATGTTCCAGAACCTTATGGAATTAGGGTTGGATGAAGATCACTCCATCCCACATGGGAAATGAGTGAATTTCATGATTAGGCCTCCATCCCACATGGGAAGGAGTACTAAACCCTATAAGGCATACAAGGCTATAAACAGGGCCTTAGGAATTTCATTCCTCCTTGCACCTTCGCTTGAAGTTTCACCAACCCTTCTTCCTCCCCCTCTTAGGTACGATTTCTAACCCCTTTGGGTTTGTGAAATTGACCCTTCTCCTAGTTATTTTTATTCCACTCTTTGGTGTCATTGGGTGTGATGCCATTAGAGGGATTCTGGTTTGGGTCCTTTCATCCAAGCAACTTCATGGAGGTTCAAGATCTTAAGCATGGAGATCAAGGGCTACATAAGAGGTATGTTTTCTTACTTATGTTTTAGTTTTCTAGGGTTGATGTAATTAGCATGAATCCATAGATCCATATGATGCATGTACACTTAGGTATATTTTTGTTTCGATTTTTCCGCTGTCTAGTTTTAGAGTTTATTTGATGCATAGAAAACCCAACAGTGGTATCAGAGCCATTGGTTCATGGTTACTTTCACCCTAGATCCATGTTTTCTGTAAAAACTTGTTTGAAACTGAATGGAAGAAGAATAATTGAAAATTTCGTAATGTGTTAAACCTTAGTCGCAGCTCACGACGTGAACTAGGAGTTCACGACGTGAGCTCAGCAGAATCATAATTTCGGATTTTTTGCCATTTTCCGAATATGTAGCTTTGATAAACATGGATAAATACCTAATTTAAATTGTTTTTGAATCTAGAAAATTGATAAATATTATTTAAATGTGTTTATTTGAATTTGAATATTTATTTGATAATGGATAAATATTATTTAAATATGTTTATTTGAATTCGAATATTTATTTGACAATTGATATATATTATTTAAATGTGTTTATTTGAATTTGAATATTTATTTGTTATTTAAATTGTGAATTTAAATATTTAATATTACTTTATAATAGAGATTTATAAATTTGAATATTACACCCTTATGGTTTATTAATTGTTACATTGCGTCCTCGCAATTAATTAGAATTAATAACAAACAACTAAATTTAAAGAGTTTTAAATTTACCCCTTGTATTTATATATATTAGAATTGTGACTATTATATGTAAAAGAAAGTTACAACATGCGCCCTGACGTGTTTAAACACTGACATTGTCAGTCTTACCTCGACTAGGCTCACCCGTTCTAATGTAAGGGTTTAAGGAGGTTTCTTTGATTCCTAATGAGGTCGGTTTTTAATATGCTTCGCGCTTACCACCCTCACCGCACTATTTTGCATTTTGAGAATGGAGTTAGCGAAAGGGTTTGATAGTGATAATGGTTAATATAAAAGTATTCTAAATACAAATATAAAACAAAATCCCGCTTTATTAATAGAATGTGAGTTTATATTATCCATGAAAATTTCACATTCTCTTTATATTCTATTGGTGGAGCTCGTGTGGTTAACCGACACATCAATCTAGAATATAATCGAGAATGATATGGAACTCGCGAATCTCAAGCGTAACTTGAGTTGCGGACCATGCGATTTTGCAAGGTTAATTCTCAATCTATTTAATGTGAATTTTATGTTATCCATAAAAGTTGTACATTCTCTTTATAACTTGTTGATGGAGCTCGCGTGGTTAACCGACACGTCAATTTGAGAGTATAGGTAGAGAATGATGTGGAACTCGCGAATCTCAAGCGTAACTTGAGTCGGGGACCATGCGATTTTGTTTGGTCGATTCACCATCTGTTTAGTGATCCGCGGTGACCCCGTCATTGAATTTGAGATGAACATAATCCGAGATTAACATGCCATTGATAGTCAATTAATCTCAAAGATCTAGGAATTTTGTGGTGATCGAAATTGGCAAAGGGATTTGCCTACCTAAATAACTTTATGGTGTGTTTACGGCATCCCTTTACACATCATGGAGCCAAATATGAATCCTATCCTTCTAAGATAATTTAGGGTGATTATTTTCTAAGGATAAGTAAAACAAACTAAAATGGAATTTTATTGAATGATGTTGAAAACCTTATCCACTAAAAACATTTGGAAGGATTAGCTATGAGGATGATCAATCTTGTCAATTTCGTAGTTTAGGAATAGTTCTCATAAACGAAAGGAAAGATCATGCCTTTGTTAAAGCTCTGCCTAGGTTACTTCAAACATTGCATTCTAAATTGTTAGAAAGAGAAATTATCAAAAGTGTGTTGTAAATTGACATATTGAAGTAAAATGGAATTTCCTTGAGTTAGAAGTTGACTATGGTTAGTCGGCTAGCTAACATGTACATATGATCAGTTCATTCTGATTTTGATATGAACAACTTGGAATGTCCATTAAGGAGTTGTGTAGCATGTTGAGGTTTCCTTTTGGAACTAGCATGGCCAATCATAGAAACTCATACTTCAAAACACTCCCATATTTTACTATCATGAATAGAAGTGTCAAGAAGAAGAAAGCCAATTGCCCACGGTTTAAAAGGCGATTAGTGTGGGTATACCTAATATGGGCCCTAATCCCTAGGACAAAGGAAGGCTTATTCTAAGACATGTTCTGATAGTTGTTTCTTTCCATAACAAGAAAAGGACTAAGAAATCAAACTTTCCCAAATGTATATTTTAGGTTAAAGGACTGGAACATGAAGAAGTTAAATTTAATCATGGATCACGAGCCCGTGCTACTTTCCAGTGGATCAAAAGATAACTAGTTCTTCCATGTTTGTTATTCAATCAAATATATGGATTTATAATTCTATCGAAACATTACTTCTAAACCTTGAGTGTGTTGCTAAGGATTAGTGTTGACATTTTCAAGAATGTGCAATCACTAAAATGAAGTAAGAAGACTAAAACATGGAGAAGATAATTTGATCATGAATGCGAAGCCCTTGCTACATTCATAGGATCAAAAGACAACTATTTTCAAAAAATTTAGTCTATGGTATTATAATTGAAATTGTTTATACTATGATTCATGAGATAGTTCTGACTTATTTAAATGTGGAGCATCCTAGCATGTTAAAAGAAAGTCATGAAATGTATGAAGCTGGTATAGCAGCAATAGTCCAAAATTGATTCAAACATTTGAATAAGGTGTATTATTGTGAATATCTGTTAATGTTAGTTCAACTAATGGAACATTCAGATTGACCATAATAAGTACTTATTCAAATACATCCAAATTTTTGGGTGAAATGTATTTATGGAATCATAGTATTGGATACATAATGAGAAATGCATTACCAAGTATCCAGTTGGATCAGATCTTGGATATCATTTGACCTCGAGTCTTACGATAAATGCAAATCTTGTTTATCAAGATAGATGATGAATGCGTAATTGGGTGATGTGAGTATCTGTTGGAATTAGTTCACACTAATGTACCATTCAGATTCAATACATGGTGAGACCAACTTCGTATGAATGTGAGTCTGAAACCTTTCAGGTGATCAAAGCTCTCATAAAGCGAAAATGAGGATCAACTGGGCAATAGGATGAGACACTCATAGTGAGAATCTCAGTCCAAACTTTATCGATCATCTGAGGAATTGTAAAAGTGGTTCACGATCTATCTCCACCCAGAACACTACCACTAGGAAGTGTTGGTTGGTTAGATAAACAAATTGTTCATTGATTTTGTACTAGATTAGTCGCAATGTGTTTGCTAACAATTCGTGGACTGTACCATGAATAATGTTACAAGAAGTCCTTTGATCTTGTTCCAACTAAGTAGGTTCTTGAAACACTCTATGGTATGTGAAGTGGGATTCTATTCTCACTACTATATATGGAAGTTTACGATTATGAGGCTTACGCTCATCATGAAGCGCTCGACAATCTAAAACTTTGAATAGAGATGTGTTATTTCGTTGGAGAGCCCATCAAGCATTTTGGATAATTGTTTAACAATCCCTCTAAGAACAAAGGGTATGTTGCTCAAAAGGGCAGTCTTCCGATAGAGGGAGCTGATTTCCAAAATAGCTAGTGGAAGCCACATTGCTCTTGATAAGATTCGAGACTCAACCAACGAAGAGCCTAAAGTTGGACATAGCATTCAATCCAAGATTGGAAGAGCTATTAAGGAAATTGACATACCTCCACCACTTCTATATAGATTTGATAAATGACATCATATACTAGTTATATAAGAGTTTGTATTACTAAGGTATGTGAGTCACTGGTAGATAGCAATCATAGTGTACCAGCTATCGGAAGCTATGGTAGGCCATAAAGGCTACAACATGGAGGAGGATATGGAAAGCGAGATTCAATCCATATATGTTGTAATTTGGTAGATCAAGCACTTGACCTTAGCCCTTAAGTGCAAGTGGATCTTCAAGTAGAGACAATCATGGATAGGAACAAACACATAATTAAACCAAGATATGTTTTGAAGGATGTGTAAGCTTAACAAGTTCATTTATGGACCGAAATAAGCATCTCGCAAGATGGATCATTATTTCAATTATAAAGTACAAAGAGTTTGAATTTCGAGAAATAAAGATAATCCATATATATGTCAAAGCTAGTGGGAGTAATTGAAATCTTTGTTTCAATGAGGAAAGTTCAAGGAGTTTGAATTTCAAGAAACAAAGATAAGTCATATATATTTCAGTGCTAGTGGGAGCACAATAGTCACCCTTGTATTGTACATAGACAATGTATGATTCATATATAACTATATACTAACTTAGCAAGTGTAAAAGCTTGGCTTTGTATGGGAATTGTTTCGCTATGATATACATGGGAGATACAACACACGTACATAATAAGGATCTATGGAGATAGATCTAACTGATTCGTTGGATTGAGCTAAAGTACATGATATGTTGACGAAAGTTGACATGCAGAACTTGGAAAGGTTCGAGCTTAATATGGCATGACATTGAGAAATGCTAATGTCCTAGTTCTACTAGAGGTTATGAGTCGTGTCCTACATGCTTCTGCTATGGGATCGATCATATATGCCATGACATGTACTAGGACAACTTGATGAAAATCAATGAATCAAGACCAAGAACATTTAAGTGTCCTTGGAGGACAGAAGAGATGATCTTGATAGTATGGAAGAGATCATTGTAAAAGTTATATTGATGCTAAATTCCATACTGATAGAGACGATTCCGTTTGCAGTCAGATTTCATGCTTCTCTGAATGGTGAAGTTTTAGCTTGGAAGAGTACCAAGTATTACACCATAGTGGATTTTGCAAACTTAGAGTATGTTGCGGTTGATTAAATTACAAAGAAGACAATGTAGCTGAAAGAGATTCATTAGTGACATATTTGTTGAAATCCAATCATTGATTGTCCTTATGAAGTCTCTTTGTGACTTTAAGGGTGAACTTACCTCAAGTATGGATCCCAAGTCACACAAGCTCACATGACATATACTCAGTATGTACCATCACGTTTGATAGTGATTCAAATGTGAAGACGTCATAGTCAATATGTCATATCGAAAGATAATCTTTTCGATCCATTCCATAAGCTGATATCATTGACCAAGTCTGACAGTCAGACATAGTCGAGAGACATTAGGTTTGTTTTAAAACCCGATAAATTTAAGCAGTATAAGTTTTAATTTGATTTGGCGATTATTATGTGGTGATCTTAATATATGATGGAGTTCAGTCATTTCAATTATCTTATCACTGCGTTCTCACTTTTTCATGTTTGGAACCCACTTCCCGAGTATTAATTTACTCAAGCGTCCACAGTCAGTCATACTCTTGGAAGTAAGTAGTGATTCAAGACTGTCATGAGTATTAGTGGATTGTCCATATTGAGTGGACATAGCAAAGAGATTGAGCTAACACTCATGAGTGCTTAATAGAGATTTAAGTATTCGACCAACCCACGCTTAGACATTACTTCATGGATTAAGTCACGAGTAATTATAAGATGATAATATCTTCTATTCTTCAAACCAAGATACATGTGGGGTTTTGCTCTATGATTCTGTTATGCATTGGACTACTCCAACGCTAACCGTAACTGATAGTTATAAAGGGTATGTCCATGTATGACATGATGAAATAGACAAAAATTATGTAGTCGAAGTTTATTCGTTCCTTCTACCTTAATAGAAGAAGCGATATCTATGGGCCCCTCGATGATTTGGTGCTGACATCTAAAGTGCTTGGCCGAGCCCTGACTGGGATTGATGTGTTCAATTTAGTAGTCAGATGCAATCGTCACAAATCTATATCGAGAAACATAATCTTGAATTCTTGACATTAACCATTACCCATGTCTCAAATTCATACATATATCATAGAACGAAGGGATAGTTGATCACTTATCTAAGGGATGAATCTTGATTAGATCAAGAGTTCGGTAGTTGCATTGGATGGCTAACTCTCTATTTATTATTGGAGAAATATTGGTCCTCATATAGTTGATGACTTGTCCAAGTGTGAGACTGTTGGAATAGTGTCCAAGATCATTAACTATTGGTAATATTTCTAATAATAGCAGGGTCCTTTTGGGTTGCCCTCAAGACCCAAATCGAGTAGAATAAATAAAGGAGAAATTGGTTTATTAATTATTATGATTAATAATTAATCAGAAACTAATGGGAAATATATTTTGGGAATTAATTAACAATTTAATTAATTAAGGGTTGAATGTTCATTAATCGATAGTTGGTTAATCATGAATGTTCTAGAACCTTATGGAATTAGGGTTGGATGAAAATCACTCCATACCACATGGGAAAGGAGTGAAATTTCGTGGTTAGGCCTCCATCCCACATGGGAAGGAGTACTAAACCCTAGGAGGCATCCAAGGCTATAAATAGGGCCTTAGGGATTTCATTCCTCCTTGCACCTTCGCTTAAAGTTTTGCCAACCCTTCTTCCCCCCCCCCCCTATTAGGGACGATTCCTAACCCCTTTGGGTTTGTGAAATTGACCATTCTCCTAGTTATTTTTATTCCACTCTTTGGTGTCATTGGGTGTGATACCATTAAAGGGATTCTGGTTTGGGTCCTTTCATCCAAGCAACTTCATGGAGGTTCAAGATCTCAAGCATGGAGATCAACGACTGCATAAGAGGTATGTTTTCTTACTTATGTTTTAGTTTTCTAGGGTTGATGTAATTAGCATGAACCCATAGATCCATAGGATGCATGTAACTTAGGTATATTATTGTTTCGATTTTTCCGCTGCCTAGTTTTAGAGTGTATTTGATGCATAGAAAACCCAACATATCAAGAACCCTAAAAGTACATTGCTATTTTCGAAATTACTAAAGGGTTATTAGAAAAATATATATCTTAGTTTATTATAGCAAATAAACTAGTCATCCTTCCTTGTTGGTCTTTATAAAGCAAGCACTAGAAGTCTTGCGCCTCTAATGGCTCACACCCAAACCCTAGCAAGTTGGAGGCTTAAGAGGAGAGAGGATGAGGAAGGACATTTTTGAATTCTCTCTTTAGAATGAGTTGATTTTGAAAATCATAACCCAATGGGGTTTATATAGGTGATAGGGAGACTAAGGATAAGGCATGTTTCTTTTAGATAA
Source organism: Lactuca sativa (assembly GCF_002870075.4). Classification (NCBI taxonomy): domain Eukaryota; kingdom Viridiplantae; phylum Streptophyta; class Magnoliopsida; order Asterales; family Asteraceae; genus Lactuca; species Lactuca sativa. Next base: position 109,033,691 of record NC_056626.2, read on the forward strand.
CCTCAATCCTTTTTCTTTCCCCCCTAAGGCATCCAAATTTCCTTAGAGCCTAAGAAAAGCTTTAGAAAGCCTCTAGAACTCCTCTAGAACCGTACCCCCTATGGGAGGTTCTATAATTGATCATTGTTCAACTTTTAAACTCCTCTCTCTCCAAAAGCATTCCATTCAATTACTAAGTTTGGGTCAACATGGACTGTTGACTCGAGTGTTGACTTCTGTTGACTTCAGGGCTTGGTCAGGACATGAATTATGGAGACCATGGAAGGGTAAAATGGTCTTTTACCCATTCCAAGAGTTTGAGAGAGGGGTTAGCTTAATTTATTTAGAGTTGTGGTTATAAGTTTTAATTAGAGATGATTATGACATGTAGGCGGGGATTAGACCGTTGGAGGGGTACGAGGCTTACTTGCTTAATTGCAAGGCGAGTCTTCTCACTATTGTAACACCCTGTTTATTTATTAGATAAATAAATTAATTAATGAACGAAGGTAGCCGTAAAATAAATAATTATATAACAAAGGATGGTCTCGAAGAGCTAATTAGCATAATTTAGAAGCTGAGGGTTAAAAGTGGAAGTTTCGGACTCAGTTATATTTATTTATGAGAACAAGGAGCTCCGTGGTAATTATTTGGATTTAATTTAGAAGAAAAAGAAAAGGGAAGACTGATTATGTCATAACTGAAAGATGGGGGTTAAAAAGGTAAACTTTGGACCAGTTTTGTAAATATTTTAGAAGATGGGGGCTGTTTAGTAAAATCCGGACTTAGTTTGCAAAGGAATTCAAGGGGCAGGGTTTAAAGGGTAAATATGGGGCCTATTTCAAAAATAATCATGAAGGGAGGGGCCATAAGTGTCATTATGGCAATAAGTTTCATGGAGGCGGGTATAAAACCCTTGTGAAACCCTAACCCTACGAACCATTTATGCAGCCGCCACCTTCACCTTATGCCTCCCATCTCCGGCGCCACCTCCTTCTCATTCTCCCCAGCCGCCGTCGTTAAAACCCAAGACCACCGCCGCTAAGGCCTCAAACCTCCGAACCCGACCACCTGGCCTCCTCCTACTGCCAGGAGGTCCATTGACGACCAAGTCGGAGCAAGGAATGTCAACGAGAGGGCTGTGGATCTCTTCATTAGCCGCTTAGCCGAGTTCGTCCATCGCTGTGCCGCCAAGCCCGCTGCTGCCTCCATCTATGTTGGAACTAGAAGACCGACGACTTCAGGGGCTGTTATAGGCCATAGTCGAATCGCTTCACTGCCATATCCTCAAAGACAAGGCCATCGTCGATGATTGCCGCCTTCTTTCGCTAATTGCATCACCCTTTCATGCTCATCATCGTCGATTAGCCATTGTTTCCGCTTTCTTGCGTCTCTACCGTTCGTTGAATGCTACCAGGCGGGTGGCTGCCTTCGTGAAATTGTTGTGGCCACCGCCACTGCCATCTGAGAGCCTTGTTGTCGCCACCGTGGGCCACCAAGGGGTGGCTAAAGTTGCTTGCAAGATTATAGCGTGGGTGGGTTTATTTTTCCGTTGACTTTGTGTGGTGTGTTTTATTTGGCCGGAAAAAGCCACCGCCGCCACGAGCCACCATCGGCCACCACTAGGGTAGCTGTGTGTGTGTATGTTAGTTTGTGTGTGTGTGTGTTTATCTTTGGATTAAGCATTGTAATTGTAATTGCCAAAAGAATAATGAAAAGAAACTCAACCACCACCGTAAGGTGGTGGCCGCTGCCGTGTGCCGCCATTGACCACCACTACCCGAGGTGGTAGTGGGTGGTGCCCCACTAGCGAACCCTAATGGGCTTAGAGATTATTTTTGGGCCTATTGGGCCATGTTTGGGTGGAAAACCCTAATTGTGAGTATTTAGGCCTTGGACTTATTTGGACCCACTTTTGAGCCATTGGGACTGGATTGGGTATTAAGCCCAATTATTCCATATCACTTATCTAGTAGAGTAAAGGACTTAATGGATTAAGTCCTTAATGGGTTAAGTGAGAAACACTTACCCCTAATTATTATTTTATGTGAAACCCTAATTTCACTTGGGCTTTGTGTTGGGCCTTTCTATTGGGTTGTGGTGTTTGGACCAATATTGGGTCATCTAAGAACAATCAAATGGACTAGAATAATTTAATGGGCTTTATGGTAAGGCCCATGTGAGGGTTTGGGCCTAATTTGGAAAATTGGGCCATAGAAAGGCCATAGTTTGGGCCTTGATGATTATGAGATGTTGGACCATGAGAATGTCAGATGTCAGACCAAGAATAAATGATTATGCCTTAAGGCAAGACCATGTAGAGGTTGGGCCCAATTTGGAAAATTGGGCCATAGTTGGGCCTTGGTCCATTATTAGACTTTTGGGGCTTTGGATTGGGCCTTGGTCTTGAGTCAAGCTAAGATAGAGGTAAAGTAGTCTTTTACCCCAAGTATTGACTTATGGTTATGAGTTGGAACCCAATTATTAATTGGGTGTTATTTTGATATTGACAGATCGGGAATCTGTCATCCAGCAGCTATGGTTTTGTCAGTAGGACTTCAGCAGCGTGAGGTGAGTCCTCTTCCAGTAGGAATGGGTCTAAGGCCACAATGTTGGCCCGTTTAAGTAGTTGTAGTATGTTGGGCTAAGCCCGATGCAGTTTTTATGTTTTCGGACTTCGGTCCAATGTCGGGGCAGTCCCAAGAAGTAGTTAAGTATGCGGGATGTTTTTGTGATTCATGTAGGTTATATGATATGTGCTATGTGTTTTGGACTTCGGTCCAATGTCGGAGCAAGCTCGATGTATGTTAATTTACATGTTGTGTGTTATGTGTTTCGGGGTAAGCCCGATGTATGTTAGTTATTATGCCATGTTTTATGTGTTCTGGGGCAAGCCCGATGTATGCTAGTTTATTTGTTATATGTTCCGAGCTTCGGTCCGATGTCGGGGCAAGCCCGATGCAGATTATATGATTATGTTATGTTACATATGCTATGTTGTGTATGTTCCGGGGTAAGCCCGATGTCGGGGCAAGCCCGATGCCCGATGCGGTCGGATGTCGGGGTGAGCCCGATGTCGGGATTCGTCCCGATGCAGTTGGGAGTAGACCCAGAGTTATATTTATGTTATGTGTTTATGTTATATGCATTGTGGATATGTTTATATGTGTACCGAATTACGGTCCAATGCTGGGTAGGGCCCGATGCAGTGGGCTAGTCCCAAGTTATGTGATTATATGTATGGTATGTGGTAGTTTGGGGAGACTCACTAAGCCTCGTGCTTACAGTTTTCAGTTTTGGTTTCAGGTACTCAATTTTCAAAAGAGGAACTCAGGAAGATTGCAGTGCACATACCATTTATTTAGCCTTGGATGTTTATACTCTGATATATTTTAAAATGTGACTTTGATACATGACTTATGATTTTTATATGATGAGGATATTTATGGTTTTACTAATGGTTTAAAACGAAATTTTCAGACTGTATTTTTTGGATGTTACAAGTTGGTATCAAAGCCTTGGTTTGAGGGATTCGGGCATACTTTCGGGTGTGTCTGAACTCAAACTAAGGAATTGGTATAGAAATTTTCAAAAGGAAAATCAATTTTTGTAAGAAGGATTTTGAGGAAAGAAAAGAGTTTTAGAAAAAGCAAAAAAGAAATTTTAGAAAGAAAAGAATTTTGAAAAGAGAAAAGGGTGTGATGCATGCAATCAGCCGAGCTCAAGTAAGTACTCCCAAATTACCCATACAAGTTATGTTATGATATGTGTATCAACTTTTTGAGAATTGTATGCTAGGTTAGGACTAAGGATCTAGGGAGGATGCCTTATGTGCCTATGATATGTTTCAGCTTTATGAGAATTGCATGCTAGTTAGGGCTAAGGATCTAGGGAGGATGCCTTATGTCCTATTATGTGTAGTCGAGTTTTATGAACCGTATGCTAGTACAGATTAGTTAGTGATGGCTTGAATGCGATATGCTTGATTATGTGGTTAGTTTTTCCCATTATCCGAATGCGGCTTGCTTTGTGCTTTGTGGGACTCTTAGTAATGTGAGCTAGCTATTAAGTGAATGTGCTAAGTCACATGTGGCACAAGTTGGATAATCTAAGAGTGATGGATCTGACCCTATTGTGCAGCTCTCGTTTGAGTTTAACTGTTCTAGAGATGAGTCTTTTACTCGAAGGATTATTTGATCTCTGTTGCATGTGGCTATGTTCATAAGGTAGCTAGTTGACATTACTGGGAATTCCTTCAGCAGCTGAAGGCGGAGTGAGTTGGTAGATACCCTAGGGCAAGCCTAGGATGAGGTTAGCATGAGAACAACAGTAGTAGCAGAGGGGACTTGGTGGAGTCAAGGCAGTTCTTGAGGGAAAGTATGAATAAATGTGGAAGGTAGTATGGGCCCGTACTACTGAAAGCAGAGGATCCATACTCGAATCAAGGAAGGCTGAGACGAACCCAGGGAACTTGTAGTGTGTGAGATCCCTCGAGTACGATGAGTATTATGATGATCGTGATGGTATATTTCCAATGTATAGTGATGCTTAGAGGTAGACCGGATGACAATTCTGGTGTCGACCAGAGATCAGGCTCAGACTCTGTAGCCGGCAGCTTGATGATCAAATGAGGGAGTTCATTCCATCTGAGGTTACGTGCAGTATCATTAACCAGACTCCTGTGATCCTCAATATGATCAAGGAGGGCATTACAGAGATTGTGATGAGAGGTTGAGTACATTCTGCACTGAGATAGCAGTCATGATAGGGACCCGTACGTTGATGTTTCGAGAATTCAGAGTTTATAAAACTTCAGATTGTCAGGAGGGTTAGGGACCCCATTGCTAGCAACAGATGGTTGGTAGATGTTGTCAACGCTTTCAGTACCAGTTGTTGTATCGAAAAAGGGACAAGATCTGATTTACTTCCTGTCTCCTGAAGTACAGAGCACGTGATTGATAAGAAGAGGTTGGTAGTAAGTTGAGTGTTGATGCGGTTGATGTTATGTCATGAGATGACTTTTAGACCAGATTATGGGCAGAGTGTGCCTAGGCGATTGAGGCGCAACAGTTGGTGCAAGAGTTGTTAGATCTCCGCCAAACTACGGAGATTGTGGTAGACCACTGCCAAGTCTCGGGAGAGAGTTTAGTTGGTTCCACAGTATGCAGCAGACGAGGAAGTGAATGAGGTAAGGTATTAGGACATAATGCAGAGTGATAACAGGGATATCGTGAGTATCTTAGGGTGTGTGATCCTGAATGATATGACTCCTAGAGCCGAGAACGGGATAGGGACTTGGAGCACATTGGTAAGAGGGAACCAAATCAATTGCTTATAGTGAAGGGTCTTGGGAGGAGACCCAAGATTTCAGATCAGTTTTGAGAAGCCAGCAGGTCCATACTCGGTCAGTACTTGATGGAAACTGCACGAATGGAGCTTTTCATTCCAAGGGTTTTAGTGAGTGTAACTCTGCGTTATCCTCTGTTGTGTTTGAATTATATTTTCAAGAGATGTCATATGCCAATTGCATACCCAAAATTAGTAATGGGTAGCAGAAGTTCATTTCCCTAATTGTGAAGTTGGGAAGTGCTTATCGAGTTCTTAGAAGTTGTGTAACCTTCTAGAAGGGCTAGCATTGAATCACTATCAAGGGTAAGCGTGAGTTCTAGCAGATTGGTCATGGGAGGGTATGAAGGATTCAGAATTCTTTCAGTTCTGTGTGTTGTAAGGCATTAGCTGAATCAAAGTGGGGGAGAATCGTCTAGGGATTCAGAAGTAGGAGCAGTTTTGAAACTGGGATAAGCTTCGCATCCTTGTCAGGAACGAAGACAGCCCAAGTGGTTGTATAGTTTGAGGATAATATGAAATGGAAGTTCAGAAAAAAGAAAATTGCTAATGATGAGATCGCGTTCTCGGAATGTTTGCTAGCAAGCCTTAGGGAATCAGGTGGGGGATTCCAATCAGGACATGGGTTCAGTTTTGGATGTTAGGTCGTGTGTATGCTCGATGTCGGATGTGTTCGGATCAGTAACCAGTGAATGAGATAGTGTTAGAGTGTTGTAAGTCTGCGGGTGTAGCCGTAGTATTCACTAGCAACCAGATAGTGTTAGAGTGTTGTAAGTCTGCGGGTGTAGCCGTAGCATTCACTAGCAGCCAGATAGTGTTAGAGTGTTGTAAGTCTGCGGGTGTAGCCATAGCATTCACTAGCAGCCAGATAGTGTGAGAAAGTGTTGTAAGTCTGCGGGTGTATCCGTAGCATTCACTAGCAGTCGGATAGTGTTAGAGTGTTCTAAGTCTGCGGGTGTAGCCGTAGCATTCACTAGCAGTCAGGTAGTGCTAGAGTGTTGTGAGACTGTGGGCGTAACTATAGAATACACTTGGCTGGTAGACAGCATGAGCGCATTGTTAGGACGCGGAAGGAACAATAGTACCCACCAGTTCGGGTGTAGCAGTAAGGATATGGAAATCCATGGATAAGATTTCAGAATTATCTGGATGGATTAGATCTAGTTGAGCCAGTGATAAGACTGTAGGAATTCCACTGCAGTTTTGAGATCGAGGAAGCAATGAATTGCTTCAGGTTGCTTGTTATATAAGGCTACAATTGGTTATGTAGCAATAGCGTTTAGTCGTGGTTTGGTAACATCAGGATTCGACGCACGGACCCGATCGGTTGGATCAGGAGGTTGTTAGAGCCTCAGTGACAGGATAACTAGTGGCAACTAGTTCCAGAGAAGGATTTTATTCAGAAGTCGTGTGAGGCGACTAAATAGGGAGTCCTTTGGCTCCGCAGCCGGGCTGGAACCCGACATTTCAGATAACTGATGAACAATTTGAGATTAGGGAGGCCTTGGTAGATTTTGGAAGGTAGTCAGGGCGCAACATACTGCTTCAGACAATTCAGTGTTTCAGGAATTTCAATGCTTCAGACAGTTCAGTGTCTCAAGCAGTAATGGTATTTTGGGATTTCATGTATGGTTAGAGTCACAGATAGCTTGGGATATGCTAAGTCACTTACAACGGGATTATCTGAGTTTGGCCAAGTATAAGTGAATCACTGGGATAAGTGGATCTTGAAGGGTTTTGAGCATTCTAACACTCTTATGGTGTACATGCAACCCTAAATACCTTGGATCTATGTTTTCTCTATTATACATGCAAATATCAATTTTCCAAGGTATTACCCTAACTAGCATACAATCATTGATACTTGGGTAATATAAACAAGTTAGAAGACATACCTTTTCATGTAGCTTGATTACATGGAGCTTAATAGCCTAGTGCCTCAAATGTGACACCTCAAATGGTTCACACAACATCACCAACATCTTGGAATAACTTGAAAGAAAAGGTTCCTATGCTCAAATTGGCTAGCCCTCATGTGTACACACACTAGTGACAATTTCTTGAGCCATGAGGTCCTTATATATGGTGGCTATTAGGGTTACACCATGTAACTCATGTCTTTCCATATTCTTCATGCTCCATGGGTTAAAACCTCCATGGAGTATCCATGGGTTACTCCATGGGTTTAGCCCAACATGAAGAACTTATGGATCATAAGCCCACATATATAAGAATGAATGATTTACACAATCAATCCCCGTATATTTAATTAGTCTCCTTTTGATCACACAATTAATCCAAATTAATTCTTGATCAATACTAATTAAATAATATGATTTCATATTAATATATTAGTACTTATAATATATTAACAAATCATAAATATCATTTTCTCACAAAAGTCTATCCAAATTCTTCTGATGCCATGCAACCCAAATGGACCATGCCAATCGGGTCAAGTACATACCAATTATAGTTATGGACTTAGACACTAATCCAACAGATATGTTATTCTGTTTTCTTTTTCTAGTGGGAGACTTGAGTTATCAGGAGATGAGTAGGCAGCTGGGAGACAAGTGGAATGGATTCGGCAATAATGATTCAGTAAGAGTGGTCTGTTAGGGATTTAGACCATTTTGAGACAGCAGAATTCAGATAAAGTAGATGTGATCTTGTTGCGAGAAATTAGTTCGCCTGCAGATGTTAGGGCTTTTTTATGATTGGTCATAGCTACCCTGAGAAGGCTAGGGTGTTCCCAGGATGATGACCACGTTACTAGAATGGTTTGGCGTATAAGGAATGATTTCGAGCACGAAATCTAATTTAAGTGGGGGAGAGATGTAACACCCCGTTTATTTATTAGATAAATAAATTAATTAATGAACGAAGGTAGCCCTAAAATAAATAATTATATAACAAAGGATGGTCTCGAAGAGCTAATTAGCATAATTTAGAAGCTGAGGGTTAAAAGTGGAAGTTTCGGACTCAGTTATATTTATTTATGAGAACGGGGGGCTCCGTGGTAATTATTTGGATTTAATTTGGAAGAAAAAGCAAAAGGAAGACTGATTATGTCATAATTGAAAGATGGGGGTTAAAAAGGTAAACTTTGGATCAGTTTTGTAAATATTTTAGAAGATGGGGGCTGTTTAGTAAAATCCGGACTTAGTTTGCAAAGGAATTCAAGGGGCAGGGTTTAAAGGGTAAATATGGGGCCTATTTCGAAAATAATTATGAAAGGAGGGGCCATAAGTGTCATTATGGCAATAAGTTTCATGGAGGCGGGTATAAAACCCTTGTGAAACCCTAACCCTACGAACCATTTATGCAGCCGCCACCTTCACCTTATGCCTCCCATCTCCGGCGCCACCTCCTTCTCATTCTCCCCAGCCGCCGCCGTTAAAACCCAAGACCACCGCCGCTAAGGCCTCAAACCTCCGAACCCGACCACCTGGCCTCCTCCTACTGCCGGGAGGTCCATTGACGACCAAGTCATAGCAAGGAATGTCAACGAGAGGGTTGTGGATCTCTTCATTCGCCGCCTAGCTGAGTTCGTCCATCGCTGTGCCGCCAAGCCCGCTGCCGCCTCCATCTATGTTGGAACCAGAAGACCGACGACTTCAAGGGCTGTTATAGGCCATAGTTGAGTCGCTTCACTGCCATATCCTCGAAGACAAGGCCGTCGTCGATGAGCACCACTTTCTTTCGCTGAGTGCATCGCCCTTTCATGCTCAACACCATCGATTAGTCGCTATTGTTGCTTTCTTACGTCTCTATCGTTCGTTGAACGCTACTAGGCGGGTGGCTGCCTTCGTGAAACAGTTGTGGCTACCGCCACTGCCATCCGAGAGCCTTGTTGTCGCCGTCGTGGGCCACCAAGGGGTGGATGGAGTTGCTTGCAAGATTATAGTGTGGGTGGGTGTATTTTTCCGTTGAGTTTGTGTGGTGTGTTTTATTTGGCCGGAAAAAACCACCGCCGCCACGAGCCACCACCGGCCACCACTAGGGTGGCTGTGTGTGTGTGTTTATCTTTAGATTAAGCATTGTAATTGTAATTGCCTAAAGAATAATGAAAAGAAACTCAACCACCACCGTAAGGTGGTGGCCGCCGCCGTGTGCCGCCATTGACCACCACTACCCGAGGTGATAATGGGTGGTGCCCCACTAGCAAACCCTAATGGGCTTAGAGATTAGTTTTGGGCCTATTGGGCCATGTTTATGTGGAAAACCCTAATTGTGAGTATTTGGGCCTTAGAATTATTTGGACCCACTTTTGAGCCATTGGGATTGGATTGGGTATTAAGCCTAATTATTCCATATCACTTATCTAGTAAAGTAAAGGACTTAATGGATTAAGTCCTTAATGGGTTAAGTGAGAAACACTTACCCCTAATTATTATTTTATGTGAAACCCTAATTTCACTTGGGCTTTGTGTTGGACCTTTCTATTGGGTTGTGGTGTTTGGACCAATATTGGGTTATCCAAGAACAATCAAATGGACTAGAATAATTTAATGGGCTTTATGGTAAGGCCCATGTGAGGGTTTGGGCCTAATTTGGAAAATTAGGCCATAGAAAGGCCATAGTTTGGGCCTTGATGATTATAAGATGTTGGACCATGAGAATGTCAGATGTCAGACCAAGAATAAATGATTGGGCCTTAAGGCAAGACCATGTAGAAGTTGGGCCCAATTTGGAAAATTGGTTCATAGTTGGGCCTTGGTCCATTATTAGACTTTTGGGCCTTTAGATTGGGCCTTGGGATTGATTCAAGCTAAGATAGGGGTAAAGTAGTCTTTTACCCAAAGTATGGACTTATGGTTATGAGTTGGAACCCAATTATTAATTGGGTGTTATTTTGATATTGACAGATTGAGAATCTGTCATCCAGCAGCTATGGTTTTTTCAGCAGGACTTTAGCAGTGTGAGGTGAGTCCTCTTTCAGTAGGAACGGGTCTAAGGCCACAATGTCGGCTCGTTTAAGTAGTTGTAGTATGTCGGGGTAAGCCCGATGCAGTTTATATGTTTCCAGACTTCGGTCCGATGTCGGGGCGGTCCCGAGAAGTAGTTAAGTATGCGTGATGTCTTTGTGATTCATGCAGGTTATATGATATGTGCTATGTGTTCCGGACTTCAGTCCGATGCCGGGGCAAGCCCTATGTATGTTAATTTACATGTTGTGTGTTATGTGTTCCGGGGTAAGCCCGATGTATGTTAGTTATTATGCCACGTGTTATGTGTTCCGGGGCAAGCCCGATGTATGCTAGTTTATATGTTATATGTTTTGGGCTTCGGTCCGATGTCGGGGCAAGCCCGATGCAGATTATGTGATTATGTTATGTGATATATGTTATGTTGTGTATGTGTCGGGGTAAGCCCGATGCTGAGATTTGTCCCGATGCAGTTGGGAGTAGTCCCATAGTTATATTTTTGTTATGTGTTTATGTTATATGCATTGTGGATATGTTTATATGTGTACCAGATTACGATCCGATGTCGGGCAAGGCCCGATGCATTGGGCTAGGCCCAAGTTATGTGATTATGTGTATGGTATGTGGTAGTTTGGGGAGAATCACTAAACTTCGTGCTTACAGTTTTTAGTTTTAGTTTCAGGTACTTAGTATTCAAAAGAGGAGCTCAGGAAGATTGTAGTACACACACCATTTGTTTAGCCTTGAATGTTTATACTCTGATATATTTTGAAATGTGTCTTTGATACATGACTTATGATTTTTATATGATGATGATATTTATGGTTTTACTAATGGTTTAAAACGAAAATTTCAGACCGTATTTTTGGGATGTTACAACTATACTTACCTGAGTGGTAATACTGTGTGACCGGAGGGTCTTATTTGTGTTATCGAACGGAGGGTCCTATGTGCTTATATTGAGTTATGTGATATTATGCATGTTTTCTTTGTGATATATGCTATATTATTTTGTGCTAGACTGAGTTAGAACCGGAGGGTCCAAACCAAGTTGTGAGATCAGAGGGTCTTCACTAAGATACAGGACTGGAGGGTCCAACTCGAGCTGTGAGACCAGAGGGTCTTCATTGAGACACATGACCGAAGGGTCCACACCGAGACGTGAGACCGGAGGGTCCTCACCGAGACGCATGACCGAAGGGTCCATGCCGAGCTATAGCCATGAGAGGCTTATTATTTGTGTATGTGGTATTTTGGGGAACTCACTAAGCTTCGTGCTTACCGTGTTGTGTGTTATGTGTTTCAGGTACTTCGCAGGATCGTGGGAAAGCGTCGGCTTGATTGTACACACATGTTTGAGACTATGTCGAGGATTCTGGGATATTATCGGTTGTTTTGTTAAATCGTGTTTTTGACACTTGATACATTGTGATTTTGAGAAAATGTGATTGTTTTTATGTGATTTAAAAATGAAAATTTTGTTTAAAAATTTAGAGTGTTACATAATGGTAGCCCTACTGTAGAGTTTAATCTCCAAAGAGGTATTCGACATGATAACCCATTATATCTCCTTTCTTTTTATTATAACTATGGAATGGTTACATGTTGCTATGGAAGACATAGTCGTGCATGAGTTTTTTCGTGGTGCCTTAGTTGGAGAAGATGGGTTGGTTTTTGTCTCATCTTTTTTTTATACAAATGATGCTCTTTTTTTGGGAGAGTGGGATAAGGAAAATATCACTAACTTGGTTACAATTCGAAGCTGCTTCATCTAGTTCATGGTTTAAAGATTAACCTACATAAGTCTAATCGTTTTAGGATTGAAGTGGCTATGGATGAAGTTGAAAACCTTGCGATTAGTATTGGTTGCTCTGTAAAAAAAATGCCATTTTGGTACCTTGGGTTGCCTATAGGTTCAAAAAATAGGGAGGGTGGAGGGTGGAGGGATGGAAAATTGTGGTTGACAATTTTTAAAAAATACTTGCAAATTGGAAAATTAAACTTCTCTATATTGGCAACCTGTTGACATTGATTAAATCAATGTTTGGGAGTTTGAGTATTTACTTTATGTTGTTGTTTAAAGTTCCAAATATTGTGTGTAATATCTTGGAAATGTTATGGGCTCAATTCTTTTGGGAAGGGTATAAGATGGAAAGGAAAATATGTTGGATTAAATGGGAAACAATGATGATGTTTTTGGACAGAGCGGGGATTGGGGTTTGGAATCTTGAAAGCTTTCAATCTAACTTTGCTTCAAAAATGGAAGTGGCAGTTTCTTGCAGATAATGGAGCAATATGGGTTAAGATGATTAAAAGTATGCATGGGTCGTTTGGGGGGAGGGGTTGGTTTGTTTTGATGAAAAACCAACTAGGGCATAGGTTTAGTCAAATTTAATGCTTTTGTTTGATAAGCTGAATACCAAAGATATCTTGCCCCATGTTTTTATGCGGAGAAAATTGGTGATGGTGTCTTGAATCAGTTTTGGAAGGATATATGGGTTGGATATGCAAAGCTTATGGACCACTTTCCTAGATTATATACTTTGGAAGTTAATAAAGATTGTGTTATTGCTGACAAATGTCGAGATGGTAATTGGGAGTGGTATTGGATTAGATAAATAACCGGCGGACATATGACTGATCAGTTATTAGCGCTTGGCGCTGAGTAGCTTACTTGAAAATGTTATTATTGAAGATGGTAGAGATTCTTAGAGTTGTAATCTTGATGTTGAGGGCAGATTCACGCCCAAGAGTGCTCACATTCATAGTGATGAGGTTATTACTCACTCGGGTAATATGTCAACTCTATGGAATAGATGTGTTCCTATAAAGGTTAACGTTTTAATCTATTGTATCCTTTTAAATAAAATCCTCACTAGGTTGAATCTTAATGGGAGAGTTATTGAGGTTCATTGTTTGTTATGCCCGATTTGTGTTAGTGTGTTAAAGATACAAATCGTGTGTTTTTGTTCTATGAGGCTGCCGCCTAGATTCGGTCTCATATTGAAATATGGATTGATATTACTTTACCTATATTAATCAATATTGTTGAGTTGTTGACATGGAAAAATATGGTGAATATGGTGGCTGGGAAGAGGAAGGTTTTGGAGGTAATCATATTGACCGCTATCTAGATGCTTTGGGCTTATCGAAATAATTTGATATTTCAATCTTCCAAAATTAAAAGAATTTTTGAAAAAATTGTCATGTTTTCTTTTGATTCGTTCTCCGATAAGAACTTCATAAGTAGACTTAATTGGACAATTTGGTTAGAAAACTCATTGTTTTGTAATGTCTTCATAATTTCTTTTCCTCTAACTTAGCTTCTTGTTAGTTTTTTTTTTAATAAAGATTCTCTTTGAGCTATTAAAAAACCACATCTAAATAGATATTAAATATTAATCATATATTTTTTTTATAAAAATCATGAAATAAACTACCAAATTAAAAAATTTAATATTTTTAAACCAATTTTTCTAATAAAAAAAACTTTTGCAAGTTATCGTTTTAGAAAATTGGGCTCGAAAATTCATGCATAGTTTGAAATATAGGAACAATTTCAAAATTTCAAACTGGTCGATGAGTTTTGAACTTGTTTTTCATATATTTTAATTGATTTTCAAACTTGGTTTGTGCAAAGGATAATGATATATAACAAAAAGTTGGAAAAAAAAAATCAATTTTTTATTAATTAAGACATGAAAAAAAGATTGATGAGAATTAACATGGAGAATGACGAAAAAGAATATGAGATAATAATTAAGGAGAGTAACCAACTGTTGAGTTTGTTCACATTTGATATTTTTTTTTTGTACCCAATATATCATCGAACTTATTGTTGTGTTCACCATAACCCATTTGATCGGCTATCAATTGTAATAGTCGGTCAAAAGGGTTACAGTGAACACAAACAACAAGTTTGATGATATATTGGATACAAAAAAAGGAAAGTGACCAAATGTGAACGAACTTAACAGCTGGTTACCCTCCCCAGCCATTTTTTTACTCATTTACATAAAATCTCACGTCATCTCCTACTCATATTAATGACTTTATGAGATTCATTCTTGCTTCTCTTTAAAATATAACCCACAAAGAACATTATTCATACATGTACAACTTTGTAATGCACACGCATATTTATTAGAGAAATCTTGATTGAACAAATGTATTTCATGACTATATTTACATTTCCAATCAAATGATTTATCGTATCATGGATTCTACAGAGGTCTACAAATGAGTGGAATCACAAGTGCTATGATTTTTTAGTTTACTTGGATTTAAGATCGAATTCATCGGATAATATTCAACATCAATATATACAGGATCATGCGACTTTTGCAGACACAACACCATAATATATTATGAGCTAAACGTTTATGCTAATAAAGATACATCTCATACATAGTAATATCCTTTTGCAGAGAGTTGTTGACAACCAACCACAGTAGGCGTAACATAGACATTGTTTTGACCAAGCTACCCCTTCGAAACGCTCTTCATATATGTTATGACCTAAGCAGGTTGTAAGCTTCGATAATATCGTAGCTTTAATTTTATTTAACTTTTGTGGGAAAAATGTCTCATGAGGTAACCAATTGTTGATTTTGCTTACATTTGGTTCTTTTTTTGTACCCAATATATCATCGAACTTGTTGTTTGTGTTCATCATAATCCTTAATGACCAGCTATCACATGTGATAGTCGATCAAAAAGGTTATGGTAAACACAAACAACAAGTTCGATAGTATATTGGATAAAAAAAAATGATAAAATGTGAACAAACTCAATAATTGATTAACCTCCTGAGTCATTATTGGATTCTTTGTTCAAAAATTGTCATTTTCTTAATTTCGTTTTAAAATTTCATTCAATTAAATAATAATCATAATAATGTTTCTTATGCACGTTTTTTGAATATTTTCATTCAATTATTCATTTCCGCGCCCCTTAGGATTTTCACTCTTTTCAACATCTTCGGCGAATCATATGGCAGTCACTTCCAGAGCTCCGGCGAACGGTGCCGTCTACAGGGAAGATCCTCTTTTACCACATCTCTGGTAACTCGCATCTCTTTTAGCTTACTACTCCTTCCACGTCAATTTAGAGGCTACTTCGGAAAAGAAAATTGCTTGAAACAACCCCCAGTTTATGTAAACCAACCAAAATCTCGTAACACACTTGATTCACGGATGCTGGAAATTTATTGTAAATGAAAATGATATGTTTCGCTCTACCTTTTTCACAGACAACTCAGTTTCTGTGTTTTTTTTTTTACTTTGCCCTGATAGGTCGATTAAAGCAGCCCTAGACAAGTTGGATTTATCCCAAAATGATGGGGCGGATGTATACGAACTTGTATCTCACTGCATCAAAACCTTTAAGCATGGTTCAGAATATCGAAACGATATCAGATTTCTCAAGATTTGGCTCATATATGTAATCTCGTTTCCCTCTTTTTCTCTGTCTATATGGATGCACTACATTAGCTCCAAATGAAGTGATATAGTTTATTGCTTGAGGTCAAGGCATCACTTTGACATACAAAATTTAAGCAGTGTATATGAACAAATTAACCCTGGATTTTTTATTTATCTATCTGCATTGCCCTTTATAAAGCTTAGTGTAGTTTCTAACTCGGAATCATTTGTGGGTAAGACATTCATTTATCATCACAGAAAAAGTTCTCTGTAATAAAACAAAAAAAGCGCTTTTGTGTTTGCAGATGGATTTTAGTCCAAACTACGAGGCTGTTTTCAGGGAAATTGAACAGCTTAAAATTTGTTTGGATAAAGCTTTGCTATATGAGTCTTATGCATTGTTCTTGGAAGCAAAGGGAATGATGAATGAGGCTCATTTAGTGTATCAGTCAGGCATTTCAAGGTCCTTACAATCTTCTCCTCTTTATATCATATCTATGTCTAATCTTATGACCAAGGGGTTATAATTTTTTATAATTTAAAGTTAAATTATTATTCTCTCGTAATGGTTTTTTTATAGAAATGCTGAACCAATAGAGAAGTTGAAGAAGGCACATACCTATTTTCTTGAGAGAATGCAAGCAATAATAGATGCTTGTTCACATAAGAAGGTATCTATGATATGATGCTTGAAACAGTTTTTTCTCTTTTCTTTTTTCTTTATATTATGAGTTTGCTCTTCAAATATGGTTATTTGAAGGTGGATGGAGGATCCCCACTTAACAGTGGTTCAAATTGTATGAATCCATGGTCAATCTCTACTCTCAACAATCTATTGCAAAAGATGAATGCTCAAATATCAAAATACACAGTAAGAAACTTTGGTCATTCATTGTTGGATGTTATAACCTATAAGCACTGGATTTCTTTTCACTAGCCATTTTTTACATTTATCAGGGATACCATGCAAGTAATAAATGTTATTCAGGGAAAGTGGCATTATCATCTTTGCTGAAGTCAGCTAGGAATAAGGTTATTGAGATAGGTAATGTTACTTTTGCTTACATCAAAAATCGGCTTTGAAGGATTCCACCGGAATTGAATTCCCTCCATTTGGCAACCAAATACACCACATAATGGAATCTTGAATTCCTACTCTATCGGATTCCACAAATCAAACACAACCTTAGAGAGATTCTTGTCTTTGTAATTGATGGTGATAATCCTCTCACAGGTGGAAAGAAATATCAAATCAAGGGATGTGCTGGTAAGGGTGGATTTGCACAAGTATACAAGGCATCTATCAACAATAATGCAGATGATATTGTTGCTTTGAAGGTTGTTGAATATATTAATCTGGTTAATTGCAAGAAATAGCAATGTACTTTCATGTATTTGTTTATTATAGTATCGTACTTTAATTTCTTCCTATTACAACATTGTACTTAAAAAAATCTACCAAGTTATAGCAATGTCATTTAAACACAAAGCAATTTTCAATGCTGTAATAAGAAAAAGTTAAAAGTACAATGCCTTGACAAGAAAAAAGTTGAAAATACAATGATATAATAGAAAGAAATGAAAGTAGGATGATACAATAAACAAATAAATAAAAGTACATAGCTATTTCATGCATTTATCCATACAGTAGTTAATTTTTTTTTTTTCATAACTAGACTTTGAGGATTGATTTCTAACATTTAAAACTCTTGCAGATTCAAAAGCCTCCATTCCCATGGGAATTCCACATGTATCGCCAACTTGATAAGAGGATTCCAGAAAATGAAGTACATGTTCATTTTCTTATTATTTATGAGTAAATGCAAATAGCAATATACTCTGATTTGTTTGTGTGTTATAGCATCTTACTTCTGTTACTTTTTTTCTTACTTTCAATTTTTTTCTCATTAAGACATTATATTTTGAAAAATCTACCCAATTATAGCAGTGAAAACTGCTTTGCATTTGGATGATATTGTTATAATTGGTTAGATTTTTTAAAATATAATGTTGTATTAGGAAAAAAATGGAAGTAGGATGTTATAATAAACAAACTAATGAAAGTATGTTGTGTTTAACCATCTTTATTTATCATTTGGGTAAGCAACTGCTGCTTAACTTCAGTTATTCTTTACAGAGATTGTCTTTTGGATATGCTCATAAATTGCACCTCTATTCAGACTACAGCATTCTTGTTTCAGATTTTTTATCTCATGGAACGCTTCAGGTGAGTTTAAAAAATTCTGTAGTTTATATCCCTTTTGCAGGGTTAAATGCAAGGAACAGCAATGTATTTTCATTTGTGCATATTATAGCATCTTACATTCATTTTTTTCTATTACATCATTTTACTTTGAGTTTTTGTACTTTCAAACTCTCTTATTAGGACATTGTCCTTAAAAAAATACACCTAAATATAGCATTAAAAATTGTTTTGTATTTGGATGACATTACTATAATTGAGAAGATTTTTCAAGGTACAATGCATGTGGAGAATCTTCCCAATTATCGCAATGTGGATGACATTGCTATAATTAGGTAGATTTTTCAAACATTGCTATAATAGTAAATGTAAAACGAAAAACAAAGAAAGTAAATTGGTATTTCATGCATTTAATAATTACTGAGGAAATTGTGTAGGATGCCATTAATACCAATGTGTGTACGGGTGCCTCCATGGATGAAGTTTTGTGTATACATTACACAATTGAGATGCTCTCCATGCTTCAAAGTTTGCATGCTAATGGTATTATTCATGGTGATTTCAAACCTGATAATCTCTTGATGCGCAATGCTAGGTAATAACTAAAACAAGTTCTACAATATTAGTTGTTTTTTTTTCCGCAAGTAGTTGTTCAATTCCATTCCACAAATGACAGAATTGCCCTTTATTGAGTTTGCTCATGAAAGTCTTCTAAATACTTGTAAAAATATTTGAATTACCCTTTTATTAACTTGTTGTTCACAAAACTTTTTACAACTATATTTGAACAAAAAGTAAATTGTATATACAAATGTCGGAGGATTGGAATTGAAGTCCATGAGTTTATGCTGAAGAATTCCATCACTCGTAGGATTTTGTGAATTTGCATCCAAAAGCGTTAATGAAATGGAATTGGATTCCGATTCCAGCCAATTCCTAAGGATTGGAATTACAATGTGTTTGCAGGGACAATCTAACAGAAGATGGTTTTCGCACCAGAAGTGGTCCTTGGCGTGAACAGGTTAGCATATATATTTCACATTTTGGATAAATATTTATAAATTGTATTAAACACTATTTTGTTTTATTATAATTGTTAATTCCATTTGGTAGGGACTTTGCCTTGTTGACTGGGGTAGAGGAATAGACATGCACTTATTTCCCAACAAGACAAAGTTCAATGGAGATTGTAGAACTTCTGGTTTCCGTTGTATTCAAATGCAAGAGAATAAACCATGGACATATCAGGTAAAAATATCTCAATTCATCTGTAATTATCCACAAAAAAAAAAAAAAAAAAAAAAATTCTTGATTTAATTTTGTTGTTTGAGTTTTTTGGTAGGTTGATACTTATGGGCTTTGTGTGATTGTTCATATGATGCTTCATAATTCATATATGGAGATAGAGAAGAAAGCATCTCAAGATGGTGGCTTTTCATATCAACCTAAATTGCCTTTCAAACGGTAAAAAAAAAATTTCTAGACATTTGTTGTTTATGATGTTGAAAGAAGGTTGCTATATTTTCACGAGCTTTTGTTATTGGTTATTGTTTTTTACAGATACCAAAAAGTGGAACTTTGGAAGAAACTATTTGAGGATTTGCTTAACCATGATCCAGAAGAGGAGCATTTGAAGATATTAGGAAACTTAAAGACATCATTTCAAGACTACATGTGCTCAAACCCTCAGTTGATAAAACAACTAAAGCAATCATTAGCAAAGCAAAGGATTTCAATGTGTTCATCTTAGTTGGCAACCACATTGTATCTTTAAAACTATCACTAAATCATATGGGTATTTGTATTTGTTTAAAATTAAAAAAAAAAAGGTTAAATGCTTGTTAACATCTTTTTCCAAACAAACTGCATGTAATACCAACATTTCTCTTTTTCTCAGTATAAGCAATGTAGTTTATGTAACACATAATAACAATATACTTACAATTTGTTACCCATACATACTGAATAATGTCAACTTAAACCACAAACAGATATTCAAAAGATACAAAATCAAGACACTAAAGTTATTTCCAATGTGTACATTTGTATATACATCTGATCTTAATAAACATTCGTACAAATTAGTAGCTTGGAATGTGGTTTCTCAGGTCAATATTTGTGAGGAATAAATTCGGGAAGCTTTGAAATGAGTTACATAATGTACAATATACAGTTTTTATGCAGCCTGCCCCTCACCCTTTTTTTTTACATTCTACAAAAGTCCACTTTTGGCTAATATCCTCTCGACTGCAATTCAACATCCATGATCAACCTGCAGTCAAAAGTACATGGTGAATAATACAATTTGGTTTACAAGAAATACAACTTTACTTCCATTTATTTGTATACTGTAAAAATTGCTTTGTATTCGGATGACATTGCTATAACTTGATATATTTTTTCAAAATACAAAATCATAATTTTAATTTTTTTCTTACGAAGGCATTATACTTTGGAGAATCTATCCAGTTTATAGCAGTGTAATGTTTTAATAAGAAATGAAAGTATGATTCTATAAAAAGTACATTGCCCTTTCTGCAGTTAGCTTTTGACTTTCCACTGTCAAAAATGGTACATCTAAGTTTCAAATGTATATGAATTTAATAAGCACTTTGGTCATAACAATACACAAACAGGAAGAAAAAAATGGTGTATGAAATGTCCCAATCAAAATGTAGAATAACAGGGCTAAATGCAAAAAATAACAACATACTTTTATTTATTTGTGTGTATTGTAGAATGTTACTTTCATCTTTTTCTATTACAGCATTGTACTTTGAAAATTTTACCCAATTATGGCATTTATAATAATTGCTTTGTTAATAAATAGGATGACATTTCTATAATTGGATAGATTTTTTAAGGTACAAAACTCTAACAAACAAATAAATGCTATTTCTTGCATTTAACCCTTGACCTCTTAATGTCAAACAAGCATAGTAGTTTAAAATTTTAAATAGATATGCATTCATATGTTTATCAGTAAGATTTATTTATTTTCTCTTTATTGAATGACATTTTAGATATTTGCCAAATAGTAGCATATATTCCTAATTACATTGCAGATCAAATGTTGCAACTTTCATGAGACAGAGGCAGTTAAATACAAATATGATAGGGCTAAATGCAAGAATGGCCATTCACTTTCATTTATTAGTGGTTTATAGCATCCTATTTTCGTTTTTCAGTTATAGCATTTGTAAAAGAATTATATTAGTAAAAAGTAAAAAGAGCAAAGTACCATGAGCAGAGTGGTAATGATATGTCCATATTATAAAATTTTAAGCAGGTGGAAGTGAACGTCGACATGTTGGGCACTCCATTTTTATATCCATCCATCTTTGTAAACATCCCGAGTGGAAAAAATGATCACATGGAGTAACCTATATCAAAAGTAAATCATTATCATTAAAATAGATAAAGCAGTTTCCATTTCCTATTTACATAAATTTTGAAATTTTACCACCAATTAAATGTAGGCCAGGCCTAAATGCAAGAAAAATAGTCATTGCATCCTACTTTTATTTCTTTCTATTATAATAGCATTGCATTTTCAAAGTTTTTCATATCAACACTTTGTACTTTGAAATATACATTGCTATATCTGTGTATATTTTCAATGTAGAATGTTGTAATACGAAGAAATAAAAGTAGGATGCTAGAATATACAAATTAATGAAAAATGAGTTGAAATTGTCCTCTATATTTTATTTTCCATTAAATACCATGCAATCATTTGAATTCTGAGTCAGATCAATAGCAGTCATGCAAATGACACAATCGGTAGCATGAGTCGAATCCTGATCAACTTTTCTAAAATAACAATATTTCTCGGGCAAAATCTGCATTAATACATCAAAATTTACAAGATCAGAGTTGGTCAAAGCAAAGACAATTAAGTCAAAAAAGGGTTTGCTTGGTTGGATGGAATGGAATGGGTTGAAATAAGCAAGGTAATAAAATGAGTCATAACACATCTCATGATGGTTGGACTCTAGGAATGGAATGAATTTTGTTTATGTTATATGTAGAAACAATGTGTAGTTTTAACTCTACACACTACACATTTTTCTAATTATAGACTTATAGTTAATGAACCTTTTTATTTATAATAACAAAAATTTAAACTTAATGAAAGCTCATGAAACCCCAAAATTGATTACAACAAAAAGAAAATATTTTCTAGTTATTTTTAGAAAACAAAACTTTAATCCAACTAAAATCATGAAATTATAAAGAAAGGTATGTTCTTCAAAATTACATAGATAAAAATGGTTTATATTCCAACTTTTCATTCCACTCCATAATGGAAAAATAAAAAGACACCCCCTTACCAAGGAATAACATTCTTTCAAGTTCAACAAACAATTTTTTTTTTTTATTTCGAATTCTAATGGTCAAACCATTGGATTCCGTCTTACCAAACACCACCTTATGGCAACATTTATGTCTGTGAGGAATGGAAGGAATTGGAATCTCAAAGCATCAAGATCCAAGATAGTGTTGTAGAATGGAATCTCGGATTCCAAGCAAACACGCCCTTTTAGTATTTTGTTAAATAAAAGAAAAAAAACCTGGCGAGGAATAAAGCATCTGGATCCAAGATAGTGTTGTAGAATGAGAACTGCAGCCTGGAAACTGACAAGAAGACCCAAAGTGATACACCAGTTTTTATCGGGTTCAATTCGCATGAAGTTATGAGGACACCCAAACACATAGAGTGGAATTGCAAGCCGAGTCAAAGACATTCCAATTATATAATGAGGATGCAACGGTTTTCTTGAATCACTCACAATGTTAGTGACAATTTGTGGAATCCAAAACGAATGTAAAACAAGAAGTATCGGCCTTAGATATCTATGGAACTCATACATTATCAAAATTCCACCTAAAAGGATTCCATCTGCAAAATAAATACATCTTTAGAACAATGAAAATGATAATGGGCAAATATGTAAATTTAAACTTTTAATCAAATAAAACAAACAGAGAAGATGATGATTTATAAAACTTACAGAATCGACTGTAAAGAACTGAAAGTTCACGCCTCATAGCTTCCCAACCCTCTCCATTATTTGCAGATCTACCTGCCTTCCATATGGCAAGAAGATACCTCATCTCAAAGATGGAGAACACCACAAACTTAAAAAATGCAGCTGTAGCAAAAGCATTAAATAGCGACTCTGCAACCCCCCCCCCCCCCAAAAAAAAAACACAAACTCATCACATGTCCATAAGCAATAGAAAATTGAAAAATGTGTCTATGGAGGATAAATAGTAGGGGTTCAATGCAGGAAATAGCATTGTGCTTTTACTTGTTTGTTTATTATAGAATTCTACTTAAAATTTTTTCTTTTCATATTGCAGAATTGTACTTTGAAATGACTACCGAATGATAACAATGTATTTGAAACACAAAGCAGTTTCACTGTCATAGTTGGGTAGATTAGTCAAAGTACAAATTATGTACTTTCATCATGTTATCCAATTAGCCACTGCACTATTATTATTTTTTTATGATTAGTATATACTAGCTAAACCGATAAAACAAAGTAATAGTTTAATGCCTAGATCAATAAAATGGTGTTTGTTTCTACATTGCCCCAACAGGTAACCTGGGAAATTGTTTTTTTTTTTAAACTGTCAAAAAAAAAGTATAATGGTTCGGTCATTAGAAAAAGTAGTTAAGTGGCTAAATGGATAGAATGGTGACAGCAGAAGTTCTTTTGTGTATTTTATCCTATCATATAAATTATAAAATAATCAACACAATGGTAATGTTGTTGATAAATAAACCACAAATAGAAGTATATATCTTATTCTTATTCTTACCAACTAATATCCCTGCAGTCAAATGTAAAAGACAAAGATAAGCATCCATGATAGCCTGCTGTCCAATCATCAAAATCGATACTTTTGCAGCACCCTGCAGGAGATTTTAGAATATCTCATCTTCTCAAAGAAATAATTATCTTTAATTTATTTGAATATTAATGTACAAGTACAATTTATTGGGCAAGATCTTACAGACTGTGTATTACTATGCTCCATTTGCCGAATTAATAGAAGAACCTGAAGAAAAGAAATCTGATACCCCAAAAAGGTTAAGGAGAAACAATAAAGCAGTTGATCATTCACAATTGATAAAGACTAATAACATTGATGTTTCAATGACACCACGCTTGTAGAAATGGACGAGAAAAATAAGTGAGGGCAAATTTGTAAAAAGTTAGGACAATAATGGATTGGAGCCTTTCCTACTTTCTCTATTAAGTTGACTTCGATCTGCATTAAGTAAAAAGAAGCATGCACATGTAACTTACCCGATTTTGGGATTCAACTAATTGAATCTATATCAAATACTTTTTGTTTAACAATTTCAGAAAGTTTTATTTGCTGCAATTTATAACAGTTATATAAAATAGACAGTAAATTTGTTATTTAACACCAATATCCATACACAAGGGTAAAATGTTCATCCCATTATTCATTTAGACGGTATATTTAGTCCAAAAAAGAAGCAGCATTTGTTCATACATCATTTATCTGTTCAACATGTCATCCATACAGAGCACTTAATGGGACAAATTTGTAAGAAGTTGGGAGTAAATAAACGGGGAAAGTTGACTTTCTGTCAAGTCATGCTTTACGCATTAAGTCAAACAGAAAACCCATGTAATAGCTTAATAGAATAAGCAATGTCCCCATTAAGTCAAAAAGAAACACCACCCATCCAAGTAAAGTGCAAGATGCATCTACTACTTCATTTCAAAATATTTTATCTAGCATCAATTTATTTAAAATCAACAGGGGAGGGATGACTTGAAGGATACAAAGGTCACCATTAAAGTGTAATTCACTGCTTTGTTATAGTAAACCTCAATGTTGACTGAAGTAGCATTCATTAACATGGGTGAGAAGCAATCTCCATCATCATCAGCAGAAGGGCTCTCCATTAACCCTTCCAAGTAATAACGATCATGCTCTCCATCTACCACAAAAACAAATCAAAATGGCTTCAATATATATACATATATAAAATGTTGTATATTGAAGAAAAATAAAGTTGAGAGAAAAGATTTGAGAGTATAGAGATGGGAGTACCACTTTGGGTGGATGAGACACGAGAAATTTGAGCAGAGATTTCAACATTACAATGCTTGTCCATGTCAGTAATTGGGGCTGAAAGAACAATTTTAGATAATTACATTAAACTTAATTAAAGAAAAAGAAATAATACAAAAAGTGTGGGAGGAAAAACTACATTGTTTGCTCTTCCAGATCTTATCTCGTGGGGACTCCTGAAATACTTGTGATGAGAAAACTCCAAGCTGAGAAGACATTAAAGATGCAAGGTTAGTAACATCAATTTACAATTAAAATTTAAGAAACTAACAATGTGATTTCTTTTTTACTTATTATATAGGGGTGTTTCTTTTTTCACATTATACAGAAAGAACAAATACAGATATAGTATTATAATATGAAGATGCAATAAGGATTACCAAGTGGTAGGGGTTGGATAATATATAATCCTCTTCTTGACCAAACTCTCCCTCTCTTCCACTGTAAGTCAAAATTATTGTACATGTATTTATTTAATCTCATAAAGATATTCCATCAACATATTTTAAATATGAAGTTGTATAACAAATAAGATAATCTGAAGATATTTAATACCTGTTAGCTACCATTCGAAGTTGTCTGAATGGCCATATGTAAACCCCTTCTACCCTAATTTGGACACGACCAACTTCTGGCTCATTATCAAACACATCATGGAAAATCATTACACCCTGTCATAAATCATAATTAGAAAATACTATTATTTTATAATCACACTTTTTCAAATCCAAGCAAACATCTTTCAATTCAAGTAATGCATACAGATATATAAACACACATCTGTGTTTCCTTATTCTTTCTTTATCCAGATAAAAAGACACTTCAGAAAAAAACACACATGAGGGTAAATTTGTAAAAGATTAGGTTATTCTTTCTGCATTAATTCAAAAAGAAACACTCATCTATAGCTTAACAGATTAAGTCCTTTCCCATTAAGTCAAGAAATTATTGTTCTTTTTGACTTGATGGACTTCAAGAGGACAGGAACCGATTTGGTAAGTTATATAAGTTATATGTGTGTTTATTTTTATTTTTTTTATTTAATGCAGAAATAATGATGACTTTATAGAGAAAAAAATCAGGAAGTAAGGCTTTCTCCATTAAATCCTAACTTTTTACAGATTTGCTAAAAGAAAAAGTTATTTTTTCTTTCCATTTTTTCTAAGTGTGCTGTTATTTTCTCAAATACTTTTTGATCATTTTATCAATGAAGCACTGAATGACAACATGATCAGAGTTATTAACACCTTACCTGAACATAATGTACACCATTTATTTTAGTTGGCCTAGTCATCAACTCCAATACAGAATTTCCACTTGATTTCTTAAAATCTGGAAACCTGGAAGAGGTATTTGAAGACTGGATGAATTTCCAAGCTCCTGACATTATTACACAACCCAAAAAACCACAACATCATTTCCAAAAACAATTACAGAGTGAATTAACACAAAAAAACAGAAATAGTTTCTTAAGATCTTGGAACCTAGAAAAGGAAGGTAAGAGGGCATTCACGTCTTTTGCACATACAAGAGAGATCAAGAGCAGAAAAAAAAAAGTTTTATCCAGACCATTAATAGCAGTAACAAGGTGATAACAACCAAATATCATAACTAATTTACAGACCTCTGTATGTCCCAGTTATATTCCATGCAGAGAATGGGCCCACTTCATTCTCATCTTTCCTTGCAACAAGCCACTGAAAGAAGCATACAGGTTTTAATCAGACTTTACTCAAACTTAGAGCTCTTTTTTTTGTCATCAAGAGTCCCAGTTATAAATAAGTAATTTACACTACAGACCTCTGACTTTCTCTATTGAGTTACTCTTTTTGCATTAAGTAAAAAAATAAACACCCATTTGGTATCTCAAAATCATGTTTTATCCCAACAATGTGGAATTTCTATTAAGTCGTTCTTTGTGCATTAAGTCAAAAAGAATGTTCTCATTAAGTGCTACATTCCTTACATCTAGACTCAAAAAGAATGTTCCCATTTATATCTTGAGGTATCTAGTCTACTACTTCAGCATTTTTCTCTCTAGCACTTTCCCTAAATTGCAATGTAGCGGGAAAATTTTCCTCAAAAGATTCAACAGACATACTCATTTCAAAGTTCACAAAGAAAATTAAGAAGAATAGCAAAGTTCAATCTTCATGTAAATTAATAGAACTTGTAAGTCTGGTTAACATAAAACTAAGTGTAAAAGGAATTATATGCAAGATATAAAATCAACAATATTGGTAGAAACTAACCTCATCACCCCATGAACGAGCTCTCTCCCTGAGAGGTCTTAATCCTGCAACCGGCTGAAAAATTGACAGGACAAACCACAACAACCCGAAGAAAACCCTAAATTCTTTCACCTTCAACCCCATAAACCCCAAGTCTTCTCTGATCACAAAATTACCCAATCACGACTCAGCTAAATTACAATCGGGCGAAGTGGAAGAAGAAATTCTCACAACCGAAACATAGATATAGCTCTGAAGGAAGAGTGAAAGATATCGTTGCTTCGAGTGGAGTCAACAACAGCCCTAAACTACCGATTGAGGAAGGAAAACGAGAGCTTAACAACCGATTGAACATAAATAAAGTGGTTGTTTCAACAAGAAAGAAATTCAGAAGTCAATTTGAGAACCAGAAAAAACCCATTTGTCTAAAATATATCACCAAGACTGTAGAAATTAGAATGATATTATGAAAGAGTAGTTGGGTGCTGATGTTCTTGTTTCTTTTCTTTGTTTACTCAAAAAGTAAGACGGGGTACTAACTATGGTGTGGTGGGTACCAGGAAGTTGTTATTCACTGTAGATAATTGCGGTGGAGGTTATTTCAAGAATTCAAGGTGCAATGAAAATGAAAATTGAGTCCACCCCAACATTGAAGATGATAGAGTATGGACTAATCAACAATTTCGATGAAATTGACATTTGGGTTGAGAAGTGTTTAAAAAGATATGTATTTAAGAATAGTTTTGGATATTTGATTTTCTGAATAGACTTTTGATAGCAAGTTTTTCAAATTTTGGACATTGAATTTTTATATAAGAATTTATATGTGAAATTTGGATATGTATAAAATATTGAAATTTTAATTTGGAAAAATGACTTAAGAATGGTAACAAAGTTTTTATTTTTTTTCATAATATATTATTAATTTTTTTCTTGTACATTACACCATTTAACTTGTAAAAGTGTTCAAAAACACTATTGTTACCGAAAATAAGAGGTTCGGTGTTGAATTGACATTTTTCTCAGAGTTGAGTATTTCTTTGATTTGTGTCTAGTTCACAGATTCATCAGATGCATATTTGTAACGAGTATCCCAAATAGGGCATCAAAAGTTGTCGTCTCCATCCCTAACGACCAATTCCTCGTAATCGATCAATCAAACTCCATCGTCGTCTATTAGTATCTCTAACATTGACGCTCATTACTTTGCCACGAATGTCACCACCATTTGCGTCAAATCTAGTATCTTCAACAATCCCCAAAACATCGCCCAATTCTAACAACCATGAAGATTGTCCAATAACCAAATGGCAATATCTCGAATGAAATTGGGAATGATAGTCCAAATTGAAGACCAAATGTGCAAACTATATATGTAACAGCCGAAATTCAGGTACAACCGATTAGCCCTTCATCTTTATTTATTTGTCATTTTAGGCCTTTGTGTTGGGCGAGTACGTTGGGCGTACAAGGAGTATGCTGCGCGTACTCACGCGCCTCATTTAAACACGTCATCGTCGGGTACGCTGGGCGTACCCAAGGTTACGCCGGGCGTAATCGGTCCAGACCCAAAACCCTAATTTGAGTTGTTGGCTATAAAAGGAATGAAATGGCTTGGTTCCTCAGCCACCATCCTTCAGAAAGAAACCCTAAGAGAGTTGTTCCTTCGTTCATAGCTTGTTTGTGAGTGTTCTAAGCTTTGAGGTGTCATTTCAAGGTAGCAAAAGGAAAGAGGAGTCCATTATGGAGGCTAGAAGTTGGTATGCAAGAGTAGATCCGTGAAAAGCAAAGGTTGGAGCTTCTTCCTAAGGTAAAAAGTTCAGATCTTGCCTTGTAGTTCTTATGGTATGCTTCATGGACCAATTTCTAGGGTTTTGGTCCCAAATATGGAGACATTATGAGCAAGTAGTCTCCATTGGCTTAGATCTACCATATTCCAGGTCCATTTGAGTTGTATGTTCATAAAAATGTGATCTTGGACGTATATATTTAGCCATGCATGAGATCTAGATCTTTGGAGTTGAAAAGGAAGGTATTAGAGAGTGTAGGAGCCTTTACAGCCATGCCAAGGCTTAAAGGTTCCGACTTTATGGATTAGGAGGCTTAATGAGAGCCAGATCTAGAAGTTGAAGGAGTGTCTTAACCATTTAAGACAAGAAATATGGTATGGCTGAATCTGGGATTTACGTTGGGCGTAACTCCTAGTACGCGCAGCGTAAGGGGTTGCGACCCCCGGTTGTGACTCATCGATGTACGCCCCGCGTACTGTGGTCGGTTGACTTTCGTTGACTTTTAGGGTTTGGTCAACATGAGTCAAGGAAGGGTAAAATGGTCTTTTACCCATCTGTGGGGTAATGATAAGGGTGTAGCCTAGTCTTGAAAGTTTATATTAATTAGAATGATATTTCGTTATGAGGCGGGGTTGGGTCTTCGTTTCGAGATTCGGAGATAGCGAGTACGTGAGATTCTAGACTTCCTGCGAGGTGAGTCTTCTCACTATACTGTACCCGGAAGGGTATTTATGTGTGACCGAGAGGTCGGATATGTTATGATTTGTATGCATTGAATATGATAAGTTAACCGTTTGTATGTGCTATGTATGCTATGCTTGATATGGGCTGGAAGGCATTATGTTATGGGCCGGAAGGCATTGTGATGTGGACCGGAAGGTCGACACGGGTAGGACCGGAAGGTTTACCGGGTCGAGACGAAAGTCCCCTGAGACACATGGACCAGAAGGTCATGGCCTGGAAAGGCGTATGTGCGTAAGTAGTATTTTGGGGAACTCACTAAGCATTTATGCTTACAGTTGTTGTGTTATGTGTTTCAGGTACTAGCGAGGACCGTGGGAAGGCGCCGACGTGATCTGTACACACTGATGGAGGATTTATGATCTTGGGATTTATATGATTTGTATTATGATATGATACAATGGATCTTTATGACTTGTTTTGGATGAAAACATGTTTTTAAGAAATGAAAATTTTGTTTTGAAAATTTACGTTGTTACAAGTTGGTATCAGAGCCTTGGTTTGAGGGATTCGGGTGCACCTTCGGGCGTAACTGAACTCAAACTGAGGATTTGAGAAAAAATTTCAAAAATAAAAGCATAAAATTTTATAAGGGATTTTGTGATAACCAACGATGAAGCAGTGTGTACGGTCAGCCAGCGCCCGAACGGTAAAATCCCCAAAATACCCTTACAATATGTGTTATGAGATATGTTGCGATATGTTATGCATGCTAGAGTATACTAGGTATTCATATTAGGACTAGAGTGGCCTGATTTGTGATGCCTTAGTCTAGGGGAAATCTGCTGCTATGAGATGCTTTGAGAGCGAGTAGGTAACCAGTGCATAACAAGAATAGAGTACTTGTGATACGGGGTCCAATGAGGAGGACTTGGGGTGAACGCTGATGCGGTGTAGTCAGTAGTATAGGGCCCGTACTACTGAAGACACCGGATTAGTGGGCAGTCCAAGTAAGAATCCTTTGGGTATCGAAGGTCGAGTAGGGTTGCGTTATCGAGTGCGAGTATGCTCGATTGGGTCTCTGATATTTTTATGTTGTATTTCAGAGGCATCATGGTTGGGACACGCCACAGACCTGAGACGAGCAGTGTGAGTGACGAGGAGCTTTGTCAGATGATCCACGATGAGGTGGTTGCGGCAATCCGGGCCGAGATTCCGGAGATGTTTGGGTCTATCAAGACCACGCTGTTGGAGACTTTTGATGAGCGGTACGCCGCGGTGACTGAGGTTGCGGCCGCTGCAGCTACAGCAGCTGTGGCTGCTGCCAGACCTCAGGGAGGTGACTCGTTGTTGTTCCGGGAGTTCAGCAACTCGAAGCCACCCGATTTTGATGGGACGCAGGACCCGATCGCTGCGATGCGATGGATTGCTGACATTGAGGGATGCTTCTACACGTGTTCATGTCCAGAGCAT
Organism: Lactuca sativa; assembly: GCF_002870075.4. Classification (NCBI taxonomy): domain Eukaryota; kingdom Viridiplantae; phylum Streptophyta; class Magnoliopsida; order Asterales; family Asteraceae; genus Lactuca; species Lactuca sativa. The sequence goes on from NC_056626.2 coordinate 109,064,873, forward strand.
CTGAGGGTGCGGTTCGCTTTGAACCAGCTCCGCCTGGGAGCAAAGGATTGGTGGAAGTTCGTGACGTCGAACTTCACTCTTGAGGAGATTTCAGCGGTGACTTGGGAGAAATTCACCACCATGTTCAGAGATGAGTATGTTCCCCCGGTGGAGAGGGAACGATTGGTTCAGGAGTTCTTGACCCTCAAGCAGGGTAATGATTCAGTTGCTGTGGTCACCCGGAAGTTTCATGAGAGGGCGATGTTCTGCCCTGAGCAGGTGTCTTCTGAGCAGGCACGGATGAGCCGATATTTGGGTATACTAAGGAGGGACATTCGGGAGTTCGTATCGAACTCGACATACCGGACATTTGCTGAGCTCCAGGAAAATGCCCGGAAGAGGAGATCGAGTTGGAGACCCAGGCCAGGGAGGAGGCCGAGTCTCAGCGGGTGGATCGGCGGCCGGCTCAGTCCCAACCGGCAGCCAAGCGGACCAAGTCCGCCGATTCGACGACAGGAGGTCAGAAGGGCCGCACTTGAGGAAAGTGCGGCAAGGGTCATGAGGGGGCCTGTCGATCAGGTGCTTGCTACAAATGTGGCAAGGAGGGGCACATCGCTAGGGATTGCCCCAAGGGATTTATGGTTTGCTTCTATTGCAACCAGATCGGCCATCAGAAAGTCGAGTGTCCTCAACTTCTCCAGGGATCTGCGCCTGTTGCTAGGGCTACTGAGACTCGACCAGTGAAGGCCGAGGCCCCGAGGGCTCGTGGGAGAGCTTTTCAGTTAACTGCGGAGGAGGTCCGCGCGGCGCCCAATGTCGTGGCTGGTATGTATTCTTTCGTGTATTTATTTTTTATGCTGAGATGTTGTGCTTATTTTATGATATGCGTAGGTACTTTTCTTGTGAATTCTGTACCTGCCTTGGTATTATTTGACTCGGGTGCCAGTCGGTCTTTTGTAACTCTGGCTTTTAGTCAGCACCTCGGTATTGATCGAGAGGTGATGAGTCGACCTCTGAGGGTTTCCATAGCTGATGAGAAAGCGGTATATGCCACCGACGTGATTCGAGGATGTGTACTCAAGATTTTTGGTGTCAATTTCCCTATAGACCTAGTTCCTATCGCTATGGGAGATGTCTGTGTCATCGTGGGCATGGACTGGTTGAGTAAGTTTGGAGCAGTCATTGACTGCGAGAGACAGCTGGTGACTATGTGAGACCCTAGTGGGGGAGTTCTTATTGTGTATGGCGAGGGGACCCGGTGTGGGTCAGCGTTTTGTTCGGCTGCCAGGGCGAGGCAGAGTTTGCAGCAGGGCTACAGTGGATTCATAGCCTATGTGATGGACGCACGAGTGGCCACTGGGAGGCCAAGTTCAGTTGACGAGGTTCCGGTAGTGCGCGAGTTCCCGGATGTTTTTCCCGAGGAACTGTCAGGCGTGCCTCCGGAAAGACAAGTGGAGTTCCGTATTGACTTGATTCCGGGAGCAGCACCTATCGCCAAGGCGCCTTATCGCCTCGCGCCGCCAGAGATGCAGGAGTTATCCTCGCAGCTTCAGGAGCTGTTAGGGAAGGGGTTTATTCGACCGAGTAGCTCGCCTTGGGGAGCACCGATCCTTTTTGTCAAGAAGAAAGTGTGAGTGACGAGGAGCTTCGTCAGATGATCCACGATGAGGTGGTTGCGGCAATCCGGGCCGAGATTCTGGAGATGTTTGGGTCTATCAAGACCACGCTGTTGGAGACTTTTGATGAGCGGTACGCCGCGGTGACTGAGGTTGCGGCCGCTGCAGCTACAACAGCTGTGGCTGCTGCCAGACCTCAGGGAGGTGACTCGTTGTTGTTCCGGGAGTTCAGCAACACGAAGCCACCCGATTTTGATGGGACGCAGGACCCGATCGCTGCGATGCGATGGATTGCTGACATTGAGGGATGCTTCTACACGTGTTCATGTCCAGAGCATCTGAGGGTGCGGTTCGCTTTGAACCAGCTCCGCCTGGGAGCAAAGGATTGGTGGAAGTTCGTGACGTCGAACTTCACTCTTGAGGAGATTTCAGCGGTGACTTGGGAGAAATTCACCACCATGTTCAGAGATGAGTATGTTCCCCCGGTGGAGAGGGAACGATTGGTTCAGGAGTTCTTGACCCTCAAGCAGGGTAATGATTCAGTTGCTGTGGTCACCCGGAAGTTTCATGAGAGGGCGATGTTCTGCCCTGAGCAGGTGTCTTCTGAGCAGGCACGGATGAGCCGATATTTGGGTATACTAAGGAGGGACATTCGGGAGTTCGTATCGAACTCGACATACCGGACATTTGCTGAGCTCCAGGCAAATGCCCGGAAGAGGAGATCGAGTTGGAGACCCAGGCCAGGGAGGAGGCCGAGTCTCAGCGGGTGGATCGGCGGCCGGCTCAGTCCCAACCGGCAGCCAAGCGGACCAAGTCCGCCGATTCGAGGACAGGAGGTCAGAAGGGCCGCACTTGAGGAAAGTGCGGAAAGGGTCATGAGGGGGCCTGTCGATCAGGTGTTTGCTACAAATGTGGCAAGGAGGGGCACATCGCTAGGGATTGCCTCAAGGGATTTATGGTTTGCTTCTATTGCAACCAGACCGGCCATCAGAAAGTCGAGTGTCCTCAACTTCTCCAGGGATCTGCGCCTGTTGCTAGGGCTACTGAGACTCGACCAGTGAAGGCCGAGGCCCCGAGGGCTCGTGGGAGAGCTTTTCAGTTAACTGCGGAGGAGGTCCGCGCGGCGCCCGATGTCGTGGCTGGTATGTATTCTTTCGTGTATTTATTTTTTATGCTGAGATGTTGTGCTTATTTTATGATATGCGTAGGTACTTTTCTTGTGAATTCTGTACCTGCCTTGGTATTATTTGACTCGGGTGCCAGTCGGTCTTTTGTAACTCTGGCTTTTAGTCAGCACCTCGGTATTGATCGAGAGGTGATGAGTCGACCTCTGAGGGTTTCCATAGCTGATGAGAAAGCGGTATATGCCACCGACGTGATTCGAGGATGTGTACTCAAGATTTTTGGTGTCAATTTCCCTATAGACCTAGTTCCTATCGCTATGGGAGATGTCTGTGTCATCGTGGGCATGGACTGGTTGAGTAAGTTTGGAGCAGTCATTGACTGCGAGAGACAGCTGGTGACTATGTGAGACCCTAGTGGGGGAGTTCTTATTGTGTATGGCGAGGGGACCCGGTGTGGGTCAGCGTTTTGTTCGGCTGCCAGGGCGAGGCAGAGTTTGCAGCAGGGCTACAGTGGATTCATAGCCTATGTGATGGACGCACGAGTGGCCACTGGGAGGCCAAGTTCAGTTGACGAGGTTCCGGTAGTGCGCGAGTTCCCGGATGTTTTTCCCGAGGAACTGTCAGGCGTGCCTCCGGAAAGACAAGTGGAGTTCCGTATTGACTTGATTCCGGGAGCAGCACCTATCGCCAAGGCGCCTTATCGCCTCGCGCCGCCGGAGATGCAGGAGTTATCCTCGCAGCTTCAGGAGCTGTTGGGGAAGGGGTTTATTCGACCGAGTAGCTCGCCTTGGGGAGCACCGATCCTTTTTGTCAAGAAGAAAGATGGTTCACACCGGATGTGTATCGATTACCGGGAGTTGAACAAGTTGATGGTCAAGAACCGATATCCGTTACCTAGGATCGATGATCTATTCGATGAGTTGCAGGGGGCATCTTGGTTCTCCAAGATAGACTTGAGGTCGGGTTATCATCAGATGAGGGTTCGGGATGAAGATATCCAGAAGACTGCATTCAGAACTCGTTATGGACATTACGAGTTTGTGGTGATGCCTTTTGGGCACACCAATGCCCCAGCTGCGTTCATGGATCTCATGAACAGGGTGTGCAGGCCGATGCTGGATCGGTCGGTGATCGTATTCATTGATGATATTTTGGTATATTCGAGGTCTAGAGAGCATCATGAGGAGCATTTGAGGGAGACCCTTGGAGTTATGAGATCGGAGAGGTTGTATGCCAAATTCTCCAAGTGTGAGTTCTGGTTACGAGAGGTCCAGTTCCTAGGACACCTTGTTAACCAGAAAGAGATATTGGTCGATCCGGCCAAGATTGAGGCAGTGATGAGATGGGAGGTGCCGAGATCACCCACTGAGATCAGGAGCTTTCTGGGATTGGCCGGCTATTATCGGAGGTTTATTAGGGATTTCTCCAAGATCGTCGTGCCACTTACCAAGATGACTCGGAAGGGTGTTGCATTTTCTTGGGGTCCAGAGCAGCAGTCCTCATTTGAGACCCTTCGTCAGAAGTTGTGCGAGGCCCCGGTGCTCGCACTCCCGGAAGGGATGGAGGATTTTGTGGTATATTGTGATGCATCCATATCTGGGTTAGGGGCAGTGCTTATGCAGAGGGGGCACATTATAGCGTATGCATCGAGGCAGCTGAAGCCTTATGAGTCGAGATATCCCACCCACGATCTGGAGTTGGGGGCTGTGGTGTTTGCCCTCAAGATCTGGCGGCACTATCTATATGGGGTTCGGTGTACCATATACACGGACCACAAGAGTCTGAAGTACTTGATGGATCAACCAAACCTGAATATGCGCCAGAGGAGATGGTTGGATGTGGTGAAGGATTATGATTGCGAGATCCTATACCACCCGGGCAAGGCTAATGTCGTAGCCGATGCGTTGAGCCGTAGGTCGGAGAGCGCCCCGATCCGAGACATTTGTATGAGGTTGACGGTGATGACTCCGGTATTGGACACCATCCGAGGGGCCCAGGTTGAGGCTGCAAGACCAGAGAACCAAAAGCGGGAGCGGGTTGTTGGGCAGGTGTTGGAGTTCGTTACCGATAGTCGGGGACTTATGACATTTCAGGGTCGGATTTGGGTACCATTTGTGGGCGGGACGCGTACCATTTTGATGGAGGAGGCACATCGATCGAAGTTCTCGATCCATCCCGGGGCTACTAAGATGTATTTGGACCTAAAGAAGGAGTATTGGTGGCCCTGTATGAAGATGGATGTTGCATGGTTCGTCGAGAGGTGCCTAACTTGTCGCCAAGTTAAGGCCGAGCACCAACGTCCACATGGTAAGCTGCAACCGCTGAAGATTCCCGAGTGGAAGTGGGAACATATTACCATGGATTTTATCACCAAATTGCCAAGGACTGCGAGAGGAGTCGACGCAATTTGGGTGATTATGGACAGGTTGACGAAGAGCGCTCATTTTCTTGCTATAAGTGAGAGCTCTTCTGCTGAGAGGTTGGCAGAGTTGTATGTGAGGGAGGTGGTATCGCGGCATGGGGTTCCGATGTCGATTGTTTCAGATCGAGACGTGCGATTTACTTCCAAATTTTGGAAGAAGTTTCACGAGGAGTTGGGTACAAGGCTGCATTTCAGTACCGCATACCACCCACAGACGGACGGGCAGAGTGAGCGGACGATTCAGACGCTCGAGGATATGCTCCGAGCGTGTGTTTTGGATTTTGGAGGGAGTTAGGACACCTATTTACCCTTGGCAGAGTTTTCGTACAACAACAACCATCATTCGAGCATTGATATGCCACCCTTTGAGCTGTTGTATGGGAGGAGGTGTCAGACCCCCATCTGCTGGGGAGAGGTGGGGCATCAGGTAATGGGTAGTACGGAGATTGTGCTTCAGAAGACAGAGCAGATACAGAAGGTCAGGCAGAGATTGTTGACCGCTCAGAGTCGCCAGAAGAGCTATGCGGACAGGCGTTGGTCCGAGCTCGAGTTTCAGGTTGGTGACCTGGTACTCTTAAAAGTCTCTCCTTGGAAAGGAGTGATTCGATTCAGGAAGAGGGGCAAGTTGGGACCTCGATACATTGGACCTTTTAGGGTAATTGCGAGAGTAGGCAGGGTAGCCTACCGTTTGGATCTACCTGCGGAGCTGGGTCAGATTCACGACACCTTTCATGTGTCGCAGTTGAGGAAGTGTATTGCCGACGAGTCGGCTGTGGTTCCATTAGAGGATATTCAGGTGGATGCGGGTCTGAACTATGTTGAGAGACCAGTGGCAATTAGGGATCGAAAGGTTAAGGTTCTAAGGAACAAGGAAGTGCCCTTGGTGCAAGTGTAGTGGCAGCATTGGAAGGGGTCTGAGCTGACGTGGGAGTCCGAGTCGAAGATGCGGGAGCAGCATCCAAAATTGTTTTCGGTATAAGACTTTGGGGACGAAGTCTGGTTCTAGTGGGGGAGAATTGTAACAGTCGAAATTCAGGTACAACCGATTAGCCCTTCATCTTTATTTATTTGTCATTTTGGGCCTTTGTGTTGGGCGAGTATGCTGGGCGTACAAGGAGTACGCTGTGCGTACTCGCGCGCCTCATTTAAACACGTCATCGTTGGGTACGCTGGGCGTACCCAAGGTTACGCCGAGCGTAATCGGTCCAGACCCAAAACCCTAATTTGAGTTGTTGGCTATAAAAGGAATGAGATGGCTTGGTTCCTCAGCCACCATCCTTCAGAAAGAAACCCTAAGAGAGTTGTGCCTTCGTTCATAGCTTGTTTGTGAGTGTTCTAAGCTTTGAGGTGTCATTTCAAGGTAGCAAAAGGAAAGAGGAGTCCATTGTGGAGGCTAGAAGTTGGTGTGCAAGAGTAGATCCGTGAAAAGCAAAGGTTGGAGCTTCTTCCTAAGGTAAAAAGTTCACATCTTGCCTTGTAGTTCTTATGGTATGCTTCATGGACCAATTTCTAGGGTTTTGGTCCCAAATATGGAGACTTTATGAGCAAGTAATCTCCATTGGCTTAGATCTACCATATTCCAGGTCCATTTGAGTTGTATGTTCATAAAAATGTGATCTTGGACGTATATATTTAGCCATGCATGAGATCTAGATCTTTGGAGTTGAAAAGGAAGGTATTAGAGAGTGTAGGAGCCTTTACAGCCATGCCAAGGCTTAAAGGTTCCGACTTTATGGATTAGGAGGCTTAATGAGAGCCAGATCTAGAAGTTGAAGGAGTGTCTTAACCATTTAAGACAAGAAATATGGTATGGCTGAATCTGGGATTTACGTTGGGCGTAACTCCTAGTACGCGCAGCGTAAGGGGTTGCGACCCCCGGTTGTGACTCATCGATGTACGCCCCGCATACTGTGGTCGGTTGACTTTCGTTGACTTTTAGGGTTTGGTCAACATGAGTCAAGGAAGGGTAAAATGGTCTTTTACCCCTCTGTGGGGTAATGATAAGGGTGTAGCCTAGTCTTGAAAGTCTATATTAATTAGAATGATATTTCATTATGATTAGGCGGGGTTGGGTCTTCGTTTCGAGATTCGGAGATAGCGAGCACGTGAGATTCTAGACTTCCTGCGAGGTGAGTCTTCTCACTATACTGTATCCGGAAGGGTATTTATGTGTGACCGAGAGGTCGGATATGTTATGAGTTGTATGCATTGAATATGATAAGTTAACCGTTTGTATGTGCTATGTATGCTATGCTTGATATAGGCCGGAAGGCATTATGTTATGGGCCGGAAGGCATTGTGATGTGGACCGGAAGGTCGACGCGGGTAGGACCGGAAGGTTTACCGGGTCGGGACGAAAGTCCCTTGAGACACATGGACCGGAAGGTCATGGTCTGGAAAGGCGTATGTGCGTAAGTAGTATTTTGGGGAACTCACTAAGCATTTATGCTTACAGTTATTGTGTTATGTGTTTCAGGTACTAGCGAGGACCGTGGGAAGGCGCCGGCGTGATCTGTACACACTGATGGAGGATTTATGATCTTAGGATTTATATGATTTGTATTATGATATGATACAATGGATCTTTATGACTTGTTTTGGATGAAAACATGTTTTTAAGAAATGAAAATTTTGTTTTGAAAATTTACGTTGTTACAATATAGAAGACCAAATCGGGAATGAGAAAGACCAAATTGGAGTCCAAATCGCAAATAATCTCTCATGCTTGTTCCCTTTTATTGATTGTAACTTTCTCATTATTGTTTGTACTTTCTTAATATTCTTCATATTTTTTTTTTCATAATCAATATGAATATGGGTCATCGATCAAAATATAGAGGCTTTCTATGTGGGCTACGGTAAGAGGACTAGGAAAAAACGGTTTAAGCAATAATATTGCTTACAAACACTTGTTATAATTTGTTGATATTATAAAACATATATAGTCGGTGTTATATTTGAAATTTGTTTATAGTTTACGCTTATCTTTAAACAATCTTGATTTATGGTTTGATCTTGCAAATATGAAATAATTATGAGATCATGCATTTAGTAACTCTCAAAGTAAGCGACCTTTTGGTTCATCCCGTGTAGAATCGTATGCACTGGTCTTCAAATTCTTTCAAATTTATAGTTTATTGTTGAATTTTGTGACCAGTTGGGTTGATTATTCATGTGTTGTGATGATTCGAGGCTAGGTTGATCTTCTTGGTTTATTTACTTCATGCAAATATGCACTTTTTGACTAAATGCCTTTGAATTTGAGTATGTTTGTACCTTTATGAAATTAGCTTACTTGCAAAAAACCACGTGATATTGTTAACTAGTTTATGGGATCACATCTAGCACAAATTTTGATTTAAATTTGCTGTTTTTGACTTTAAATGATTCAACTATGCTCTATGGCATATAAATTTTGGTGATTAGTGATAAGTTTATGCTCTATGAGTCCATTTTCCTCCAAAGAGTTAAAAGGTTGTAACTTTCTTGGTAATTAGAGTGAAAAAAATGTTACCTAAGTTAATATGTGTTTTTAGTTGTAGGTTTCAAAAGGGAAATAAAAGGAGGAAGACAAAGGTGGTGGTTGAGAGAGAGAGAGAGATCCAAGATAACAAAAAATTACCGAATGAAGTAAAAAAAAATATTTTGTATAGCTTATTAAGTTTAATGTTTTATAAATATCAGGGGCTGGTCGATGCTTTTGAAGTTGGTGTTGGGATCCATGGGTACTTATTTTATGTCTTTGTTCTTAATGTCTGTGAAAGTTGCAAAAGTTTTGGAAGCTCTAAGAAGTCAATTTCTTGTGGTGGATCTAAGGATAATCGAAAATTGCATTGGATCAGTTGGGATCAAGTGTTGGCTGATAAGACTCATGGTGGGTTGGATATCGGTAGTTTGGTTTCTTTTAATTTTTCTTTACTTCAGAAATGGCGTTGGCGTTTTCATACTGAAGAGAATGTGTTATGGTTTCAAGTGATTAAGAAAATTTATGGCGAATATGGAGGTTTCGAATAAACCATGTGTAATCGTTTTGGGGGTAGTCCGTTGGGTAGAATTATTGCCTCAAACTATCATCTAAATGAAAAAGGTATTGTGTTAAATTCGGTTATACATAGGAGTGTTGGGAATGACATGAATACCTTGTTCTGGAAGCAAAATTGGGTGGGTAAAAGTAATATAGCTACTTGTTTTCCTATACTTTTTTGGCTTGAAGTTGATAAAGAATGTACCATAGTTAGTCATAGAGGTGATGGTGGTTGGAAATGGAATCGGAGGCGTCCCATTAGAGGTGGTACTGAAATGTCTCAATATTTGGGCTTGATAAATTGCTTGACGGAAGTTCATTTTAATGAACAAAGGGATAGATGGATGTGGATGATGGGAGAGGATGGTAGTTTACCGGTTAGAGTCACTAGAAGATGGATTGGCAACATTATATTTCCTAATTCTAACATGGAGACTAGATGGAATGATTTTCTTCCTAGGAAGGTTAACATTTTGATTTGGCGTGTTTTGAGAGATCTATCCTGATTTTTTTTAATCTCACAAAATTAGGGGTAGATGTTGCATCGATTATGTGTCTTTTATATGACATGGAGGTTGAACAATTATATCATCTATTTCTTAAATTAAATGTGAAGTTGCGGCAAGAACTTAGGATGCAATTTCTAAATGTTTGGATATTCTTTTTTGGTCGTAAAATTAGGGATTTCACAGTTGGTACTAGAGTATTAATTTAAGCGAACTAGGAATTTGTAGAATTTTTAGACTTAAACTTAGAATGCTAAGCGATGATTGTGAGATGAGTGTCTGCTATATTTAGGAAATATATAGACACCAACACTAGCTTATCTTAAGAAAGATGCCTAAATTGCTTTTATGTGCTAAATGGTTTACGTATAGCTATAAAATGCCTTATATGCCTTATGATGCTATTATTTGCTCGGATCTATGGTCTATTGCCGACTGGATCTGGAAACTTTATGTGGTCAGATTTCTAAGCGTTTAATTACAATATTAGAACTAGCATGCAACTTTTCAGAGAGACAAGGAGGAGTTAAACGTCTATCGTAAATAGAGATCTTAATTCGCCTACTTTGATGTATAGATCGACATGGTGAGAACTCGCAGCGGATTAGGTAACGCTAATGGAAACCTACATCCTGAGCCATGAGTGATTGAGAGTGCACCAGAGGTAGCAGCTGCACCCGAGCCAATCACGATGGTAGGAGTCCAAACAATGATTCGGGCTATGATGGTCGAACAAAAGAAGGAGATAAGACAAATTTTGCATAACGATAGGGATGAACCTACTGTACCATTTGTGCAACCTAAACTGAATGAGGGACAGTCAGAAGAAGGAAACTATAGTAGAACCGTTAATCAAGCCGAACCACAAGTGGTTAGAAGAAATAAACAGGATGAAGGAATTGAAAGGAATAGATGCAAGTATAGAGACTTTACTACTTCAAAACCATCAACTTTTACTGGGAAAGAAGATCCAATTGGAGTTATGGACCGAATCTTTGAGATAGAGCTAGCTTTCATAACATGTGGTTGCAAGGGTAAGCTACAAATCACTTATGTTGTGCACCAGTTTAGGGGCGGGGTTGTTCATTGGTGGAACATTTTGGGAAAGACCATAAGCCCCAATGAGCCACTACAACTTACGTGGGCTGAATTCTTGGTACACTTTAAACGCAAGTTCTGCTCAGCCCAAAACATGCTAGAGCTGAAGAACCAGTTTCTGACATGAAAAATGGCAACATGTCCATTGATGAGTATACCAATGCCTTCACGGACAATATGGAGTTTGCTTTGCGCATCATCCTTGATGTAACAAAAATCAATAAGTATACGAAGGGACTACCATGGGATTACACTGTGCCGGTACGCCAGGCACCTACTATTGAGGCGGCCATTTGGGTTGCTAAGTCTGTTAAAGAAATGATCAAAGATAAAACTGCCAACAAGGTTGAAGTTGACAAGAAGAGGAAATTTGAGGGATCTTCAAGGTCCAACAAGAAAATCAGTTTCTCAAAGTCAGGTTCTAAGAAGTTTAGAGAAGGAGGAGGAGGAGAAGCAAAATGGTGTGAGAAGTGCAAAAAGAAACACTTTGGAAAATGTGGCGATGAGGTGACTTATTTCAAGTGTGGGAAGATTGGGAATTATGCTAATGAGTGTACATTCATCAAGAAGGTGTGTTACGGATGTAATGAAAAATGGCATTTCTAAGGACACCCCGAAGAAGAAAGAGGCGGCAAGGCCTAATGTTCCGCCAAGGCCAAAGGCAAAAGCATTCCAGATGACCCTGGAAGCAGCAAAGGATGAAGCAGATGTCGCTTCAGGTACCTTTCTTGTAAATGGATTTCCTGCCAATATATTGTTTGATTATGGATCTAATTACTCCTTTATATCGCATAAATTTGGTGGAAGACTAGCATTGCCTACAAATAAACTTGATAATGCTCTAGTTGTAGAAGTTGCTAGTGGCAAATTCATACATGTTAGCGATTGCATTAAAAACATCGTCATCGACTTGAACGTGAATAGATTCCACAAAGAGTTGATACCCATTGAGTTGAACGGTTTCGACATAGTACTAGGAATGGATTGTCTTAGTGCGAACGATGCTGAGACACTATGTAGGAAGAAGATAGTGAGAGTAAACCCATTTGGAAAAGAGTCGTTTATGGTGTATGGGGACAAACATAGAGTAAATTCTGGAATCATTTCCTTTATGAAAGCCATAAAATGTTTGTCCAAAGGATGTACTGATGGGTTTTGAGCATAACAAAAGAACCATGCCTGTCTGTTGGAGCGAATTGGATGATCGGGCTGAGGGCTGCCCCCTCTTCCCCTCACTCTCCTTTCCCTAATATGAACCTTGAGTCATCAAAGCCTTTCTGACTCGGCCTGGCCCGGTCGCCCAACGCGATTGGCGCTTCAAAAGGCGAAACTCTCGTCGTAGTTTGGCAACCTAAGGGGCGGACACTTTTTGTTATCTAAAGGCGAAGACTTTGAAGTGGGCGAACAGTCGGCCCAACGGGCGAACAATCCTATGTATGCATGCAAACCTAAATAATTTGATCTACGTTTTCTCTAATTGAACATATAAATTTAACAACAAAGTAGAAACCCTAGTATACTAGTATATAATCAACATACACAATAAGCGTTAAGAAAATCATACCTCAATTGTTGTGTAGTAATAACAATGAAAACCTTGTGTTTTTGAAGCCTTGAGAACAAGCACCACAAATGTTGCGTCTGTAATGGTTCACACCCAACACTAGAAATAGAAGAATGATTGAGAAAGAGGAGAGAGACTAGAAATTTTGGCAAAGTCTTCCAAAGAAACAGTTGGCCGAAAATCATAGGGTTATGCCATATTTATAGTGCAGTCAGGAAACCCTAGATAAGCCCAAATCCAGTATTATCTTAAACGGGTAATTATCCACTTTCTTGTTTATCCACCAGGGATTATTCTAGAAACCCTTAGGCTCTAAGAAATCGTCCCACCTTATGGATAGTTGTAGATTGCCTCTTGCTCAACTATTGAACAATTACAATTCATTCCCTGCACTTTTAATTAATTCTTTTAATCTCGAAATTAATTCCAATTAATTTCTGATTAAATATTAATTAAATATTACTATTTCAAATTAATATATTATTCTCATAATATATTAACAAATAATTTATTTCAATTTATTAATCAAATAATAAATTCAACATTTCTCTCCAAAAATCATTTGTCCAGTTTGCTAGTTTTGAGGACAACCCAAAAGGATTGTGCTACTATTAATTAAATATTATTGTTTCAAATTAATATATTATTCTCATAATATATTGTCACACCCCCAAACCAGAACGGCGGAAACGTTCGGGGGTGGATGACTTCATGTATAGTATCATAACAACGAGTATAATAGTGAAGAAAGCAAACACAACCATCATCAATATAATTGAAAGAGTTACATCATAGAGTAAGTTTACATGTTTCAAAATCAATTACATCATGATGACAAAATAAGTTTTGTATTTAACGCCTTAGCGTCCCGTCCTCGAAAGCAGTTGATTACCTGTTTAGTGATTTCCTGAGAATACAAGTTGTTTGAAAAAGTGTCAACACAAAGGTTGGTGAGTTCATAAGAGTTTTAATCGAGAAATAAATTATTTTCCTTGTAAAAGCGGTAAAGGGATTCCAGAAAATCCAATATTTTCCTTGAAAAGTGAGTTGCAAGTTTCCGTGTTATGAAATTGTGCATCCTAGAAATTCCAATAATTTCCTTCCATAATCTCCAAGTGTATATAAGTTATATAAAATTAAAGTTAAATAAACCGTCGAATGTAATGGGTCTTCCCTAGGCCCACAACCAAACGAGGAACATGAAATAAAGCGGACCCACCAATTCTAAGTCGATCACGACTAAATTCTATATAACTCTAGTATATACACTTAGAAATTATAGCTGAAAACTAACAATTCTAGATAGAATGTAGTCTTAAAACCAAAGACCGAAACCAATTCCTAGTGTAGTGTATGAAATAGTAGTAGTGGCTGTGAACATAAACTATACATATCATAGTTCACCGAATAGTGATAGTGGTAGTGAACATGAACTATGCATATTATAGTTTATCAAATGTTTTGGACTGGTGAACATAAACTATACATATCACAGTTGATCAAATAGCGATAGTGGTAGTGAACATGAACTATGCATATTATAGTTTATCAAATGTGATGGTGATGGTGAACATAAACTATACATATCACATTTCATCAAATAGCGATAGTGGTATTGAACATGAACTATGCATATTATAGCTTATCAAAAGTGATGGTGAAATCCCTTCTTGTAATGAGTTTGTAGTGTAGATGAAACATAAACTATACCTATTATATTTAATCCTATTGTTTGTAATGTATATGCAACCTAATTATACCGATTATAATTAGCGTACTTACTTGTGGGGGGGGGGGTGTAATAGCCTTATCTATTTCGCAGTGGTAATAACCCCTTTTGTACATGTAATACCTTTAGTAATGTGTTTATTATGTAAATGCATCATAAACTATACCTATTATAGTTTATCAAAATAAGGGTAGTTGTAGTATTCATAAACTATTTTTGTCATAGCTTACCAAATGTTTGTATGTAAAGGATGTAAATTTGTTTATATCAATTTATCATTTACCATGCTTAATATAGCAAATATCCATTTGTTAACTGATGTATGTCTATATAACAAGACAAAATGACATATACAGTAATAAAATATCTTCACATGAAGGTACACACCTTGCTCAACAAGTTACAAGGCGTAAATGAAATTGAAAACATTTTTCTAGTATTACCATTTCTATTCTATTTTTAGAAAATTCATAGAAAAATCATTAAAGGTCCAAATCAAAATCCGTAAATTCTGGGAGTTTGGAAAATGAGTCTGGTTTGTTCATAAATTTTATTATGATTTTTAGTGACTCCAACTTGTTTGAAAAAGTCCATAATCACAGACTGGTCCAGATTCGTTCTTGAAATGATAGGCAGTTTTGTAAGAATCACCATAAATTGTAGAAAAATCGCATGGAGATGTGAAAGTAGTCATTTTAAAGCTAAGAACTTGAACTATTTGAACCTAGTACAGTTTTGAAAAATAAAATGTTTAAGTTGCCCAAAGCAGTCCGTGAATGGAGTCCAACTTTTCTAATGAAAGTTGTTGAATGAGTTTAGTTGTGTTCCTGTTGTTTTAACTTGTATCCCCCTCCCCCCTTCAAACTTAAGAAAACGTGAAAGATAGGGGTATGAACTCACCTTGAGTGATTTCAAGTGGATGAATGTCGAAGAAAAGAAGTGTTCCACTCAAGAACACTTAGAAGGTTGCCTTGAAGATTCGAGAATCTAACACCAAAATGATGGGACTTGTGTAAGCAATCCATGATTGGAGTAGAAGGAAGTGTAATAACCATGAGGATGATGAAGATACTTACCAAAAGTAGAAGGAAAGCCTTGTAAATCTCGAAATTGAGAGAGAAGATTTAAGAGAAAAGTGTTTGATCTTTTGATGGAAATGAGAGAAAATGAGTGAAGTGAGGAGAGAGGGTGAGTTTTCCCAGCTCTTAGAACGTGAGAATGGATGGATATTGATGGAAAAGTACAAGGATGTGACTAGTTATGGTGGGGAGGGGTGTGGGTTGGTCATAGAGTGAGTATGGGTGGTTGCTTGTGTCATAAACTAAAGAAAAGTCAACACTCCACCTCTTGTACTTCACCCACTCTTCTTTGATGAGATTTATCCCCAAAAACGTGATTAATTAATAAATATGGGGCCTTATATGTTAAAATAAAGTTTTGGGTGAAAATCTCGCGTTAAAATAATTAAAAACGGGCCTAAAATGCAAAACTAGTCGAAAACCGGGTGAAATTTGCCTACCTGCGAGACCTCTCGGTTCTGGGCCGAGGTTCGGTCCTAAGGCTGCTGGGCCCGAAAGCGAAATGGAGCGAAAGAGGCAGGAGGCGAAGGCGAAGGCAGGGTTCGGTGCTCAGGCTAGGTTCGATCCGAAGGGACCTTCGGTTCGGTTCATGGCAGCTTCGGTCCTTCAGCAGTTCGGTCCCTATAGGGACCTTCGGTTCTAAGAGGGTTCGACCCTTAAAGGGGGGTTTCGGGTCCTTAAGCCCATTTTACCCGTTTTTACCCCGTTTCAAGCGGTTTTTGACCCGGTTAAGGGTCGGGATGCCCGAAATGATTATAAAAAGTTAAAAGAACTTTTGAGAGAGATTTGGGAGAGATTTCACATACTTGGAGAGATTTCTCATACTTAGAGAGATTTGGGAGAGATTTCACATACTTGGAGAGATTTGGGAGAGATTTTAAATAGAGAGAGATAAAGTGAAAGAGATTGGGAGAGGCTTCTTTTGTGACCTTTTTGAGTGCTTGGCTCCGCAACGCAAGGTCCGTAAGCCCCGTTAAGCCATGTTTAAAGATCTTACACACTGCCGATGAGTATGCAACATTGTTTTATCGGTTTGGTTCATTACTTACCACAATTTTAGGTTAAGGAAATCTAGGTATAAAAACTTCCCAATTGATGATTTCTCATTAAAATAGCGAGTTGTATAGTAATTACTTAACGTAAGGCCTAGTACACAAGGGTTAATTAAGTCGACCGGTTTGACTTGTTGACTTTAGTTGACTTTGACTTGACCAGAAATTGACGGTTGTCACATATATTAACAAATCATTTATTTCGATTTATTAATCAAATAATAAATTCAACCTCTCTCTCCAAAAATCATCTTTCCAGTTTGCTAGTTTTGAGGGCAACCCAAAAGGACTGTGCTACTATCAATTCAAGTATATACCAATTATAGTAATGGGCTTAGACACCTAATACCACATGTACATCATACTTGGCATTTGTGATCGACACAAAGAATGAGAAGAAAGAAATGCAAAGAATACCAGTGGTGTGTGACTATCCGAAAATCTTTCCAGAAGATCTTCTTGGATTGCCCCTGATAGACAGGTAGAGTTTTGAATAGACTTGTTTACAGGATTGACGCCAATAGAAAAAACATCATATCGATTAGCACCAACAAATATGAAAGAGCTTATGATGCAACTTTAGGAGTTGTTAGACAATGGTTTCATTAGACCTAGTTCTTCACCCTAGGGAGCTCCGGTGTTATTCGTGAAGAAGAAGGATGGGAGCATGAGAATGTGCATAGACTACAGAGAACTGAACAAGGTAACGGTAAAGAACAATTATCCATTGCCAAGGATTGACGACCTGTTCGATCAACTGAAAGGTTCGAGCTATTTCTCAAAGATCGATCTTAGGTCATGATATCATCAGTTGAAGGTGAGAGAGCAAGACATCGAGAAGACCGCATTCAGAACAAGATACATACACTATGAGTTCTTGGTTATGTCATTTGGATTAACCAATGCTCCAACATCATTTATGGATTTGATGAACAGGGTTTGTAAACCATTCCTTGATAAATTTGTAATAGTGTTCATAGATGACATTCTGATTTACTCAAAGAGTCAGCAAGAGCATGGAAAGCACTTGCGAGAAGTATTATAAGTTTTGAAAAAGGAGAAGTTGTACGCAAAGTTCTCCAAATGTGATTTTTGGATTCGAGAAGTCCAATTCTTGGGTCAGGTCGTTAACCAGGAATGAATAATGATTGGTCCAACAAAGATTGAAGTTGTGATGAAATGGGAACGACCAAAAAGTCCTACCGAGATTCGTAGTTTTCTAGGATTAGCTGGATATTACCGAAGGTTTATCCAAGGCTTTTCTTCGATAGCTGCTCCACTAACATCTTTGACCCATAAAGGAGCTAAAAAGACATGGAGTGAGAAACATGAAGAAGCATTCGAGAAATTAAAAGAAGAGGTTGTGTGAAGCACCGATTCTTTCTTTACCTGACAAAGTTGAAGACTTCGTAGTCTATAGTGATGCATCTGGAGTTGGGTTAGGTTGTGTTCTAACCCAGAGAGATAAAGTGATAGCATATGCATCTCGACAATTGAAAGAGCATGAAAAGAACTACCCCACTCATGATCTGGAGTTGGCAGCGGTAGTATTCACATTAAGGATATGGAGGCATTATCTTTAAGGCACAAAGTGCAAACTCTTCACTGATCATAAAAGTCTCCAGTATCTCTTTGATCAAAATGAATTGAATATGAGGCAACGACGCTGGCTAGAATTGCTCAAGGATTACGACTGTGAGCTACTTTACCACCCTAGTAAAGCAAATATCGTAGCTGACGCTCTAAGTCGAAAAGTAAACTTGGAAAGAAAAAGACCAAAAGCGTTAAGAATAGAAGTTGTCTCAACAATTGTGGAAAGCATCAATAAAGCTCAGGAAGAAGCTTTAGAGAAGAATTACCGAAAGGAAGAACGTTTAGGCAAAACGTTGGTATTCAGTACAAATAGTCAAGGAGTGAAGGTATCCCAAAATAGGATTTGGGTGCCCGAGGAAATAAGAGATCTTTTGATGGAAGAAGCTCACGAGACCATGTACTCGATTCATCCCGGCAACACTAAGATGTATAGGGATCTGAAACCTTAATACTGGTAGCCAACGATGAAGCTCGATGTTGCAAAGTATGTTGCAAAATGTGTAACATGTGCAAGAGTTAAAGCGCACCTTCAGAAACCGTATGATTTAGAACCTTTGCTTGTACGCATGTGTAAGTAGGAAGACATCACCATGGATTTTTTGACTAAACTACCCATGACAAAGAACAGTCACGACATGATTTGGGTAGTCATGGATCAGTTCACAAAGAGTGAACACCTCATAGCAGCCAATGAGAAATGGTCTATGGATAAGCTTGCAAATGCCTATGTGGAGGAGATAGTAAGACTTCACGGTGTTCACTTAACGATTGTATCGGATCATGATAGTCGTTTCTCATCAAGATTTTGGAAGAGTCTACAAGAGAAAATAGGTACAAAATTGTGTTTAAGTACAGCCTACCATTCACAGACTGGTGGTCAGAGCGAAAGGACAATTCAAACACTGGAAGATATGTTAAGAGCATGTACCCTATAATTTCAAGGTAACTGGGATGAGCATTTACCCCTAATAGAATTTTCCTACAACAATAGTTATCATTCAAGCATTAAGATGGAACCTTATAAAGCCTTGTACGGATAAAAGTGTCGTACGTCGTATTGTTGGCTTGAGGCTGGAGAAAAGCAGTTTATGGGTCCCGAAATAGTCCATCAGACTGCTGAAAAGCTAAAGGTGATTAGAGAAAGAATGTTAGCAGCTCAGGATCGCCAAAAGAACTATGATGATAAGAAGCGACGACCCATGACATTCGAAGTTGTAGATTCGGTCTTGCTCAAAGTCTCACCATGGACGAGACTTATAAGATTTGGAAAGAGAGTAAAGTTGAGTCCAAGATGTATTGGGACATTCAAGGTTCTTTAGAGGATTGGGAACCAAGCTTACAAGCTGGAATTGCCAGAAGAACTAGATGATATTATAACACTTTCCATGTGTGTTATTTGAGGAAGTTTATGAGAGAAGTTTTCGATATAATTCGACTTTTGAAGTTAAGGATTGATGAAGATAAGAGGTTAATCGAAGAGCCTAAAGCAATTGTTGACCATAAGACGAAAAAATTGCGACACAAGATGGTCGATTTAGTGCTAGTGCAATGGAAACATTCGAATGGGCCAAACCTCTTCTGGGAGACAGAGAGTGACATGATGGGTCGCTATCCACATCTGTTTGTTGATGCATGATTCCGGGACGGAATCATCCTAAGGAGGAGAGAATTGTAATGTCTGCTTTTCTGGCTAAGCATTATATGATGATGTAATAGTTAGGATCAACAATTGTAAACTATTTTATGTAATAAAAGAGAATTATTTGAGTATTATATGATTTATGTGCAATATATATATATATATATATATATATATATATATATATATATATATATATATATATATGTGTGTGTGTGTGTGTGTGTGTGGGTGTGCTTATAACGTTATAATAAAATAGAAATAAAATATGCGTCTAAAATAAAATAATAATTAAACCCAATATCTTTGAAGAAAGTTTAAGTAGTCGTAACAAGGATTCTGGAGATATTAGGAACGCTGAAATCCGACTGATAACGAATAAGTTATGAATCATCATAGTTTTGCGATTAAACCGACACAGCTCTGCATATCGTAAAAAGTAAATTTTTGACGAAATACCTTTTAGCCTTAGAGATCTAAATAAAAGTCGTAGTAGACGTTAAACCATGAGCGAGCATGTAGAGAATGTCTAAATCTGACTTCGTTAGAGGAAGCTATGATTTTTCTAAGATTCAACGTAGCAGTATACAACCCGTAAATTGAATTTTAGATTGGTCAATTTTTAGCCGACACAACCTAAATGAGAATTGAAGATCTCTTTAATAGGAGCTCAATGATATAAAGTCAGTCGAGAACGGACATCGAATGACAATGTTATGAATTATTCATGGACTTTGATTGTCTAAGTATGTTAAAATATAACTTTAAAAATAAAGTCAAAATTAGTCGGCGAAGTCTAAGCGGAAATGTAGATCTCGTTGATACCTACACGTGGATATAACGAACGTCAAAAACGGAGCTCGTATGCGAAAGTTGCGGATTTTAGAAGATAATTAATTTTTGGATTAACCAGTGAGTGAAACGTGGCAAGATCTAAGCCATACCTTCATCCCCACATACTACGAGTCCAATCATCCTCGGGATGGAATACTCTCGGCCCACAATTGTCGGGTTGGAATGCCCCCATAACCAATCAAACATGAGCACCTATATCAGATAATCATATAACAGTCTATAAAGACGACATACTAGGGTCCTATCATCCTCGGGATGGAATACCCTCAACTACCAATCAATCATGTGCACATATAATATGTAATCTCCTACTAGTATACAGACAATCAGACCAAACTATAAGTCACTAAGCATAACCACATCCGATCTACCAGGATACCAATCTAACAGATCATACATGCATATAACCATCCTATCTACCAGGATACCAAGCTAACATATCACAACAGTAACAATCCCAAATAACAAATCAAAGGATCGGATTTGGTGCCTTAGACCCTTGAGTACAGTGAGGATAACTCACCTCGCAAGCAGTGCCGAAGTACCAAAAACCTCTTATCGATATCTCACCGGAAATCCCAAACTATTACATAATAAATTCCAAGTCATTACACAACATAACAATCTTGACTAAGGGGTCCACACAATCCATCATGTCCATTCTCTTTATTGGGCCAAGGCCCAATGCCAATTCCATAACCTTGAAAGCGCTTATGCAAGCCCATTATTGGCCCAATTTATCAAATTGGGCCCAACTCCCTAATTGGGCCTAATTCCAAGATCCATTATCAAAACTTGGCCCAAAACATAATATTCATAAAGTCCAGCAAAAAAACAAATTTAACTATTCCACAAACAGCCCAAAACCTGAAGCCCAAATGCCAAAGGCCTAACAGAGGACATACGTGGGGCGGACTCCTCTGGTACGTGGGGCGTACTCGTCCAGATGTTGACCACCATCAGGGTGGTTGACCCAGTATGCTGGGCGTACTGGATTTACGTTGGGCGTACTTAGAGGTTTGCCAAAATCTGAATAAGTGCTTAATGGCTTAAGCACTTAAGCCCAAACTTTAGATCCAGTGACCATAGGACCCATAAAGTCATGAACTTTATCACTTTGGACGTCCAGAAAGCTCTTAATACTTGGTCTTAATCCATTAAGACCTTCCTACTCCATGCATGGGACATCTTAAGCTATTGGGACCTCATTTTTATCACTTAAAACCCCTTCAAGAGTCTGAAAGGACAACTCATTCCGTCCCAATCACATCATGCACCATCTTGGCACTTTTTGGGACAAGAAATGGTTCTTTAAAGAAAAAATGGAAAGATCTATACATATATGCATAAAGTTTGAAGCTTTTTACCTTCTGGAGCTTCTAAGGCACAAACCAACTTCAGATCTACAAGCTTGATCTTCTTCTCCCACTCCTTGATGCAACACCTTGTTCTTCTTAAAACACTCAAGAAACACTCAATAAGCTCAAACACTCAAGGAAATGGCTAGGGTTTGGGGAAAACGACTCTAAGCAGTGGAGGTTGGGGTAATGGAGGGTTTTATGTTCATAATGTTGCTAATATAGCCCCCAAACCCTAAATATTAGGGGTTTCCTTCTGTCATGAGTACGCCCAACGTACACAAGTGTACGCCCAGTGTACTAGGGCGTGCCTAGTACGCTTAGTGTACCCTTATGTACGTGCAAGTACTCCTCCTGATCCCAAAATTGCAATTTATCCCTTAGGCTTTTCATGGATTTACCCTTCCATCCCCATGGACTATAAATGACAAATCTTGGGATGTTACAACTCTCCCACACTTAAACTAGGCTTCGTCCTTGAAGCCTGTTGCGGCGAACAATTCAGGATAATGCTCCCGCATCTTGGACTCTGGCTCCTAAGTCTACTCGGATCCTTTTCGATGCTACCATTGGTCTCCCTACATAGTTCAAGTGCTCTCCGACCTGAACATCACCCAGCAATACAACCGCCAACTCATCCAATATGCGCCTTTTCAGCTGCCCGACGTGAAAAGTGTTGCGAATCTGACTGAGGTTCATTGGAAGGTCTAACCTATACATCACCTTGTCAAACCTGACAATAACCCTGATGATCCAAAGTATCGGAAATCCAACTTTCCCTCTTGTTGAAGCGAACCCTTTGTGCTGACAGGATACTGCGTCCTTCAGCTCCCAAAATCTCATACGTAATCAACCCACTAATAAACATGAACAGTCATGTCTGGCCCAATTAGCCTCAAGCTGGAATACCAGGCATGCCTACGACGAGTCGAATGATCCCTAGGATGGAATACCCTCGTATCCCCCCCATATGTTTGGCCCAATCAACCCTCGGGTTGGAATACCAAACACATCAGGTCCAATCAATCATAGGGTCCGATCAGCCTCACGATGGAATACCCTAGATTGGAATACCACTAAATACATAAACCGGGTCTAAACCCATAACTTGAGATCCAAGGATCTATCCTTGCATCTCCTCCAAAATCCTCTGATTCGACACAACCGAGTACAACTCCCCCGAATCTTAACAAAACATCCAATCCGAATGCGCTCCTACAAGAGACATAACCAACACAATCCCTATGCCCATAGCCTATGACTGGAATACCCTTACATGGTCCTCAACATATGTCTGGATTGCCTTTGAGCCCACAGCATGAGTCTGGTATGCCCCCTCCAACCCTCAGCTCATGACTGGAATGCTCCCGATAACCTATCGACACCGCTGTCTTCACTTCAGTTGCCCAACACTCCATCCTGGGGATTCTCACCTCCTCCATTGCACAAGGATACCTAATCAATGTCTTTCACAGCATCAACAAATGGCACAACTAAAATCTCACCCTACAATATCCACTTATAGAACAAGTTGCTACCCCATAATACATATATACTCAGTACCCGATCATATAACTAACAAATCCATACAAAGTCTTTAGCATGGCTGGACTGCCTCATCGGGCCTTTAGTCTATCTGGACCACTCCTAGAACCTTCAGCATGTCTGGACCGCCTCTTTGGGCCTTCGGCCTGTCTGGACCATTCTACGAACCTTCAGCATGTCTGGACCGCATCTCTGGTCCTTTAGCCTATCTGGACTGTTCTCCGAGCCTTTGGCCTGACTGGTATGCCCCACTGGCCTTCAGTCTATCCGGACCGCTCCAAACTGTTGAGCATCTCCCTGGACTGCCCTCCTGGTGATCTCTCCCATGCAGACTGTTCTCACCCACTTGGGGTTCCAAACTCCTGATCCATTTCGTGGACTCTAACCCCGGACTAACCCTAGGCCTCATGTCGATCTTCCACCCTCTCAGAAAACTGTGGTCTGTTCCTTGACCCGCGTGTCTACCACATGCGCTAACTAGCCCGCACACTCATGCCAAATGTACTGCCGATCCGTGGCAGCCAACTAAACCCTCAATCTATCAATTCAAAACCATCAGAGTTGAGCACACACTCAACTAAACACCTGAACTGAATTCAATTCATGTCTAGAACCCCAACATGGTTCCCCAAATTCTGCTATCAAGCACCAAGAAGACGTGTTTCTTATGCTGGGGAGTTTTACCGAACCCCCACCCAACCTCTATTTCTACTCCCGCTCATGTTGTGCTTGCTGTTTCCTCTAATCAGTCTCGACAAACTTCAAAGGTTGCTTATGATGAGCGTGCATTCTGCAAACAGAAAAATCATTGGAAAGCTCAGTGTCCATTGTTAGTCAACAGGATAAATCTGGTCAATCTCAGTCGGGACAACAAAATAGTTCTGGTCAACAGAAGTTTCAGCCACGTTCCTTTGGTACTCCTCCATGGACCCCTCATCCTCCATAGTTTGTTGTTGCTGCTATACCACCAGTTGATACAGATTCTGTTGGAAACATGCCACCGTCTGCATTGGATCCCAAGGTGTTTGAGAGTTTCAGACAGTATTTGGTCTCTAATCCCACTGCTATGTCTGCATCTATGTCTCACTCTGTTCCTACTTCATTTGGTACATCAGGTATTCCCTCATCTTTGTGGATTTTAGATTCTGGTGCAACCCATCATATGACTCCTCATTTGTCATCATTTACTTCTTTGTCACAAGTGTCATCTATTTCTGTTAAGTTTGCTAGTGATACATCTATGCTAGTTGAGGGTGTTGGGTCTGTCTCTATTTCTCATACCACTCTCCCTGATGTTTATTGCATTCCCAAACTCATTTTAAATCTTGCCTCAGTCAGTCAGTTATGTAAGTCTGGTAACTGGGTGTTCTTTTCTGATTATGTATGTGTTATACATGATCAATACACCCAGAAGGTGATTGGGATCGGCCGTAGGGTAGGGGAACTGTATGTCTTGGAGGTTCTCAAAGTATCTACTATTGCTGCCTCCAACATTGATTTATCTTCTTTCCTTTTGAGTCCTTTGTCGTCTGAGTTTTATCTTTGGCATTCTCGTTTGGGACATGTGTCTGTATCACATTTGAGTTTTTTAGCATCTAGTGGTGTTTTGGGTCATTTAGACACTTGTGATATTTCTAATTGTAGTGGTTGTAAACTGGCAAAATTCTCTGCTTTACCTTTCAATAAAAGTATGTCTTGTTCTACTGCTCATTTTGACATTATTCATTCTTATGTATGGGGTCCTACACCAGTATCCACAAAGGGTGGGTCAACCTATTATGTATCTTTTATAGATGATTATACTCAATATACATGGGTTTATCATATGAAACGCATATATGATTTCTTTGATATTTACAGTAATTTTAGAGCTCTTGTTAAAACTCAACATTCGGCTGTGATTAAGTGCTTCAGGTGTGACTTAGGGGGTGAATATACCTCTAATGATTTTATTCAATTACTCGTTTCTGATGGTACTATACACCAATCCTCGTGTACTGACACACCTCAGCAAAACGGTGTGGCAGAACGAAAACAACATCATATTGTTGAGAATGCCCGCTCATTGCTCCTGTATGCACCGGTCCCTAGTGCCTTTTGGGGAGAAGCAGTCCTAGCTACTGTGTATGTGATTAATCATATCCCTACTTCATAGAATTCAGGAATGTCTCCTTTTGTGAAGCTATATGGCCATCTACCAGACTACTCTTCCTTACGAGTTTTTGGATGTACTTGTTTTGTTCGTCGTCCTCATATTGAGAGGAACACGTTAGGGCCGAAATCTGCTATTTATGTATTTTTGGGGTATGGTATTGGACAGAAAGGATACCGTTGCTATGATCCTGTGAGTTAGAAGTTATATGTTTCCCGACATGTCACTTTTTTGGAACATATTCCTTTCTACTCGATTCCTGCTACAACACACAATGTAACGAAGTCCGATCTTCTGCATATTGATCCTTTTAATGAAGAGACAGAGGCTCGAGACCCATCTACACCACCTGATTCTTCAGCTCATGACACACTCACTTCTTCAGAGAGTTCCTCGACCCCCTGTTCCTGAGCCTGCTCCTCTGATTGTTGAAATTGTGGATTCACCTCCACCACCACCCCTCAGGAGATCTACTTGTCCTGTCAAGTCCACCAAGCTTCCAGATTTTACTTACTCTACATATTTAGGACCATTTGCTTCATTTATAGCGAGTATCCATCATCTGTCTGAACCTGAATCATATAGAGAAACTGTTTTAGATCCTCTTTGGCAAAATGCTATGGTTGAGGAACTTACTTCTCTTCATCAGACACATACATGGGATTTGGTTTCCCTTCCTCCTGGGAAACATACGATAGGTTGTCATTGGGTGTACAAGATAAAAACAAAAGTTGATGGATCTATTGAGCGGTACAAGGCTAGAATTGTAGCAAAAAGGTATTCCCAACAGTATGGTTTGACTACGAGGAGACATTTGCCCCAGTTGCAAAGATGACGAAAGTCCGTACTATGATTGCAGTTGCATCCATTTGACAGTGGAAGATCTTTCAAATGGATGTCAAGAATGCTTTTTTGAATGGTGACCTCCATGAAGAGGTTTATATAACTCCTCCCCCAGGAATTCAGCACCGGTCGGGTGAGGTTTGTTGGCTTTGCAAAGCTTTATATGGTCTCAAGCAAGCCCCTCGTGCTTGGTTTGAGAAATTCTCCATAGTGATTACCTCTCTTGGATTTGTCTAGAGTAATCACGATTCTGCTTTGTTTCTTAGATGCTCGAGTGCAGGACGGATTCTTCTGTCCTTATATGTGGATGACATGATTATTACGGGTGATGACCATGGTGGTATTGAGTCTTTGAAGCATGGTTTAGCTCATCGATTTGCTATGAAGGATTTGGGCTTGCTGCGTTATTTCTTGGGTATTGAGGTAGCTAAATCTAAGAAAGGGATCGCCATGATTGTAAGTACACCACTAGATTTTGCGTATTTCTCGGAGAGTCTCTCATTTCATGGAAGAGCAAGAAATAGGTCGTTGTCTCTAGATCTTCCACGGAGGCTGAATATCGTGCTATGGTTGTAACTACATGTGAGATTATCTGGTTACGATGGCTGCTTGTGGATATGGGAGTTCATATTTCTTCACCTACCCCCTTGTATTGTGATAACAAACGTGCGATACAAATTGCAAATAATTTTTTTTCATGAGCGGACGAAGCACATTGAGATTGTTTGTCATTTTACCGGTCATCACCTGCAGCTCGAGACCATATCGTTTTCGTTTGTTTCATCAACCTTGCAGCTTATGGATATTTTTACGAAGGCTCTATCGGCTTCTCGGTTTTGATTCTTATGCGACAAACTATCAATTCTTATTGTTGCGGCATTGTAAGTTTGAGGGGGGATGTTAGCCTATATATTATTAGCCCACTTGTTTATGAGCCCTTTAGTCTTTAGCCCATTAGGGTTTTGTCTAGCTAGTATTTATATGCCGCTTTATTCTTTATAGTCTTCATGCTTTCCATTGAGAACCCTTGTAATTTCTATTTATTATAATCATATAACAATGTTATCAATATATACATATCGGATATGTTTCACATTTAAGGTTTTTATTCTCTCATTCTCTCTCTTTCTTCTCTTTTCTCGTGAACTCAAGAAGTCCAATATACATCAGATATGTGATGAACACACACATACATACACATCATAATATTGTTCATCGTCTTCAACCTCCAAGCCACCATTAAAATCGGGTTGTAGAGTTTATGATTTTAAGTTGATGGTGTTCTAGAGTTTATGGTTTTCAGTTGATGTTGTTCCAAAACCGACTTCAAAAAAGAGAGAAAAGAGAAAGGTATGTGTTGTTCCAAAATCGAGCATGAACACGCGAATTTGAAAATCACTCCAAAAACTCATATCTGATGTTTGAGCATAAACACATACACACAAACACTTCTGGAGATCGTTTGATTTCTGGGAAGAAGATGAACACGATGAAGATCTACAACCCGTGAAGATCATTTGATTTCTGGAAAGAATATAAACACACACACATCGATTTTTGTTCAAGAACACACGTCGATTTCTGTTCAAGAACCCACACATGCTTTCAAAACTCAAACAAGAACACGATGCTCTAATCGATTTCAAATACCCATATATGATGTGTGTGTGTGTTCTTGTATTTTTTATTTGAAAATCGAAAGTTGGTGTGATGTGTGTGTTCTTGAGTTGTTGATCTGAAAATCAAATCCTTACTTATGTGTGTTACAACTTGCCAGAAAAATCATGTTGGCCGGAGACTCGTCAAAAAAGATGACCAAAGTCTCATTGGAGATGAAAAGACCATCGAAATCCGGCTAAGCTCACATCAACCAGTCATAAGGGTAAGATATGGATATAAAATAAGTTTAATGGGTAAATGTAGACACAAAAAAAAAAATTCAATGAGTAAATATGTAAAAATTGAAAAATACATTATCCCTTTAAGTCATTATCCCTTTTCTAAAACGTCATTTTGCACTATGCATGTGTATTTGTTGAAAAACCATTAAAAAAAAAGAAAAAAAATTCTTTAGCTCTCTTTGTTATTTGAGATCTCTAGTGATTATGATATAAGAAAAAAATCAGCTAAAATGAGGTTTTTTCATTATAATAATAAGTACATACTAAAAGATTGAAGATATATAATTTTTATTT
The DNA here is from genome assembly GCF_002870075.4 of Lactuca sativa. Lineage (NCBI taxonomy): Eukaryota > Viridiplantae > Streptophyta > Magnoliopsida > Asterales > Asteraceae > Lactuca > Lactuca sativa. Next base: position 109,093,246 of record NC_056626.2, read on the forward strand.
TTAGGTAATCCGAAATTCCAAAAACTTTGTGTAAAATCACTCCCCGAATTTATATCAAAAAAGAATTTTCCCTTTAATTTCTAATCAACTTTTTGATTTTGAAATCAGACCTTCATATTGAAATACTTTTAAACACCAATAATTTGACTTATACGATTAGTAATATCACACTAGACCCACACAATTTTTGTTGTACTTGGTGGTGGGTTCCCTTTATATAACTTTAATGCTCACATCGTTTGCACTATATAATAAAAGTTCAACCAAAAACCAATTGGTGTCATGGACATAGCACACAAAAGATGTCGTTCAATAGGATTTTAAAGCCTAGTTGGTATGATGCAACCACCAAAGAGTCAAAATCTAGGTGCATATTCAATTAGGTTTTCATAATATGGGGAATTTTGGCTATACAATAGAATTAAGCTTATTGAATTTTCTATAGTTTGTTTACGTATGTTTTTTTCTTGTGGAAAAGATGTGAGAATCTAAACGTGGGGTATAAGTTCAACCTTGAGCACCAGGAAGCTATGCCCCTTAAAAAAAATAGTTTTCATAAATACATGTGGTACATACAATTCAATATAAATTTGTTGTTGCCCGGGCAAATTATTCTTTCAATTATTAAATTTTTAACTTTTTATTGTTAAATTGTTGTTAAACCTAGTACCCATATTCCATGAAGGTAGCTACGCCCTTTAAAAAGAATAGTTTTCCTAAGTACATGTAGTACATACAATTCAATATAAATTTGTTGTTGCCCCAATATTTTCCTCTCAATTATTAATTTTTTTTAACTTTTTTATTGTTAAATTTTTGTTAAACCTAGTACCCATATTCCATGAAAGTAGCTACGCGGCTACGCCCGTTAAAAATAATAGTTTTCCTAAATACATGTAGTACATACAATCTTATCTTCTAATAAAAGAATCCTGAATTGTCACATGTCCTGCTTTTACATATATGTTTTTTCACGTTGCATTTTTCTAGATTATAAGATCATCTGTTATACCCACCATACACCACATATGTGGTGGGTGTCACATCAGCACCACATTCCCCTACTACTAACACACTACTCCACATCATTATTTTTATCTTTTTTTTAATTCAAAAATACAATAAAATTACATTTTTAATAATTAAAAAAAAAACATTCATTTTTTAAACTAGTTTTTCATTAATTATAAAAATAAAATTACAACTTCAAACTACATTACTTAATTAATCTAGAAATTAAAAAAAAAAAAAAAACATTACATTAATTAAAAAAACAAACAAACAAATATACATATAAAAAACTAATCTTCGTTCATGTTACGTTGTTACAAATGTTCCGCGACATCTTCTCGAAGATTAAAACACGTTTCACTGTCACGAATTTCAACAACTCGCTCTAAAAACTCATTCGTTCCAAGTACGAACTCCTCAATCGGAATGACAACGTCGTTTGGATCATACATGCAAATCGCTCGACCTTCATCTTCAATAATCATATTATGCATTATAATACATGCTATGACCATTTGTTTAATTCTTTCTTTATCCCAGAGTTATGTAACATATTTTACTACATGTTATGTTTGCTTGAGGACTCCAAATGCCCTCTCGATATCCTTTCTCACCGATTTCTGTTTTTTTGTAAACAACTTTGTCTTTTCACTTCGAGGAACCGAGTATGCCTTCATCAATGTGGAATAATCCGGATATATCCCATCACCAAGGTAGTAACCGTATTTGTACGCGTTCCAGTTCACCGTGAACGTAAATATAATTGAAAAGAGGAGATTGGCCAAGAACATTAATGTCGTTGTTAGACCTCCTTACTCCGAAGAATGCATGTCATATCCACAAATCTTGAGATGCAATAGCTTCTAGGATGATATACTTGGTTCACCTATATCTCCTCGAGTGAACTAACCATGCCATGCATTTGGACATTTTTCCAAGCCACATCCGTACAAGCTAGACTGCCAAACATACCCGGAAATCCATGCCTCTCTTCATGAGCTGAATATAATCTCTCAATATCACGTTGAGTAGGTTTGCGCATATATTGTTCATGAAAAAACTCATACACACATGCATAAAACCAATCTACACATTCAACTACGGTCCTCTCGAATACTTTCAAGTATTCGTCAGATGCATCAAATGCTATATTGTATCCCAAATACCTAAGAGCAGCCTCACATTTTTGTATACTGCTAAAACCCATTCTTCCTCTAGCGTCGGGTTTTTGTTTGAAAAAATCATAATGAGATTCTAAAGCATTACTAATACATAAAAATATAGCCTTATTTAGACGGAAACGACGTTCCCACGAGTCATCATTATAAAGACAATTATCGGTAAAGTAATCATGTACCAATAAGTCGTGTGCGGCTTGACGATCACGATTGACGACCGCCCTTGTACAAGCAATATTTGAACTTTCTTCGTCGTGAATGTGTTGCCCAACGTTGAAGAATGTCTCGACGAATTCTACGTCGTCATCCGAGTCAAAAGTTTTTAAGAATTCCATGTGTTTTGTGGAATCCATGTGTTTTGTGGTTTTAGAGAATGAAGGTGTAAGATTTGATGAAAATAAAGGGTTATATTTATATGTATTGAATTGAGTTTAAAAATGGTCAAATAGCCGTTCAATGGGCGAGAAGGCGATGCACCAATCAAATTTTGCGTTTACAATCATCGTTAGCAACACGATGCACAACGACCACGCCCAACCATGATTTGTCGGGGTGGTGTGCACGAACATTTCTTGTGGCCACATAGACCACGGATGCTCTCGTTGAGAGTATACCACATGGCCTAAGTTAATTGTTTTCCTGCCCATCTTATACCCTCTCCTGAATCGGACATTTAAATCTCATCTTATATACTTTTGAATTAGAAATTTAAAATTAAGGTTCAATCAATCCCATAAAATCTACTAAATTTTTTTTACCATTATCTCAATAACATTCTATTCAAAGATAATCCAAATTTGAATCCTAATTTCTATAATTATCATGTATAGGAATCTCTCACAACAACTGTAGCATGTCACCATTGCTATGTTACCATCACCACCATCCACTACGACAACCACCACCGAACAGTCCCCATAACTTACTCAAGAAAAAATAAAGGAAACGACATTGATTTTTAGTTTTAGCACTAAATTGATTTTTATCGCTAAATCTATGTGAAGTATTCTTTTGCGATTGCGATTAGGGTATAGAGGATATCCTCCCATCATTTTCTACGCTCTAGCAAGCGACTCCTGGAACAAAGTCAGATATCTTTCCGATTCTATCTTTTTTGCCTCATGTTTTTGTAATTTTATGACAACGCTTCATCCAAAAACACCTATTTTGTTCAACAGACATTTGGTTGCATATCCGGTTGCAAGAGTTATCTTTTCTTTCCTTGTGCTTGGTGAACAACACGATCCTAACTTCACATTCAAATAACTCAGGTGTCTTTCTTTCATTGCCTATTTGGATCTTTACAATTTTTATGACAATAGAAAGTTCAAAGTTAACTATAAACAAACCATTTGGTTTTATTTTGATTTCTCTATCAATTTTTAGTTATTAGGATATTATTATTGATGTTAAAAGTTATTCAACATGTGTTGATCACATATGTTGTTTTGATATTTATCAGACCCACAACTGTTTGTATATGTGTATTGTTTTGAGCTGTAGTTTGATTTTTTTTTTTACATTTGGAGTTTTTGTTTTGTTTGAACTTAAAATAAACGGAATGCTCTTGGATATGACTCCCAATCAGTTAAGCACATAAACATGCTTTTAAGGTAAAGGTATGAAATAGTCAAGTTCACTTGCTATCTTATATTTCTTAATTGATGTAATCAAAATCATTTATAAACTTTGGTCATGATGTTTCAAAAAATAGGAGACGAGACGAAATAATATGAAGATGACACGTAGAACACAAGTGTAATGTCAAAGCACAATAACATCAAGGTCTTATGTAACGTCCTGATTCTCAGGTATTGATTTAAATAAGAATTCTTTTGTTTCCAAGGTCTACTCGACGAGTTGGTTGCCCTACTCGTCGAGTAGCAGCGGGTTGGTCCACGTGTTTTAGTGGTCTACTCGCCGAGTCCAAGAAGGAACTCAACGAGTAGGAGCTGGCAGATGAAACCCTAAATCCCGGGGTTTTGCACCCTATTTAAAGAAGCACAAGCATCCCTTGGCCTCTCTACAGTCCATTGAGAGTCCAGAAAGGCCCTAACTCAAGTGTGTGTGTATTCTTTTGAGGTTTAAGCTTGGAGGGGAGTTTTAGTGAAGGGATCATTTGGGAAGCAAGCTAGTTGAAGCAAGAATTTGTGGGTTTCAAGTTCTGCATCAGAAAGGGCTCTCTTGAAGGTATTAGATCGTTTTTCCCTTGGCTCATTTTCTCCTAAACCCTATTGTGCATGAGTTTAGGAAAGGGTTCTTGTGTTTAAGCCAAGATCTGAAGTTGTAACTTCAGATCTGGACTCCCCTTGGCTTCTAGATTCATAAAGCCATCAGCCTTGTCTAGTATGAGCCTTCTCTCAAGGATGTGACTTCATTGCAAGTTTAGTTGTGCCATTTTAGGGTCTTAAAGTCTTGCATGCACGTAAAATTTGCAACTTTACGTGATAAGCATGCCTAAGGAAGTTGGATCTGCAATTTGGGGCCTTGGCATGGCTTGAAAAGTGTCTGCATGGTTAAAGGGCTGGAGGGACTCGGCGAGTCGCATAGTCGACTCGACGAGTCATATGAAGATAGACATTGAACTCGACGAGTTGGATGAACAACTCGGCAAGTCCGATGAAGATTGCCGTAGACTCGACGAGTTGGATAAACAACTTGACGAGTCGGTTAATGTTTCCCCAAATTGATGAATACGTGTGAACCTGTAGAGTTGCAAGAAGGAAAACTCGATAAGTGGCCTTAGGGTTTCGAGCGCGAACCTTAGGAACTCGACGAGTCACTCCGGGGACTCGGCGACTAGACGAGTATCTCGAGGAACTCGGCGAGTAGCCGAGGGGACTTGACGAGTAAGGGTCAACATGGACTGTTGACCTTGATTGTTGACTTTGACTTTGACCAGGGGTTGACTAGTTGACTTATGGGGTACCTTGAAAGGTTGGGAGCTTACGAGTATGGTTATATTATGATGATAGGTGGTAGAGTTTGTGGTAGTGATCTGAGAGTTTGAGTTTATCTACCGAGTCGGCATTTGCAAGTTGAGTTATCCTTACTATATCAACAGGGTCTAAGGCACCAAGGCCGGCCCTTTAGTTGTTATCTTGGTTATGGTATGCTATATGTGGTTATGAACTGATAGTTCGGTATAAGGATAGACAGTACGTTATTATGCTCTTATGATCCGTAGGGATTGGTATGTTAGTGACCTGCTAGGTCGGTGCTTGGATTATGAGGGATTGCTAGTATTGATGATCAGTGAGGTAGTTATGTTTGATACATGTGTATGCCAGTATATGTTAGTTATATGCACCTGATTATTTGCTTGATGGTTGGGTTGAGGCGGTCCTGTTTTGTGTTGAAGGCCAACATACCCTACGAGCGGTCCGGAGGGACTGTAGGCTCGAGGAGGGCGGTCCAATCATGCCGAAGGCTCGGGATAGACTCAGTTAGACTATACTACAGGGCGGTCCAGTCAGACCGAAGGTCCAGTATGCATGTTGTTGATTATCTGTTACTGATATGGTATTATCAGTGTGGTATTGGTATTTTGGGGGTAGCTCACTAAGCCCTCGGACTTACAATTTCAGTTTATTGTGTCAAGTACATCAGGGGACCGCGGCAAGGCGAAGGCATGATCGTACCGCTCCTCATGATTTGTTTATGTTTCTGGGAAAACTCTAATGTTGGATATTTGAGAACAACTATGTAATGATGATTGGCTTTTTAAATATTTTGAAAAAGTTTTAAATTGGCATGAAATTTTTTGGTGTGACATCTTATTTCTTCATTTTTCTGATATTTTGGGCCATTTTTTGTCATAATTAAATAAAACCCTTTTAAAAATTGTAGCATTCTTTCCGACTTTTTATTGTCATACAGGTTGGATTAAGTTCTCTTAATACAAGAGTAAGGGGAGTGTTCTGGCTAGGTTTACATGGAAGCAATTCAAAATGGTTTTGGAAATTAGTGGATCTGGGTTTAAAAGATGTCTTAAAGCCAAGGAACATAACATCTAATCTAAAGGAAGAAGCACTACTGAGAAATACAAAACCAAACTCTTTTATTTGTGCTAAAGACATTCCAACCTATATTTTTTTTCTTACATATTAATTACTACATGATATTATCAATGAACTACGATAAAAGCAAAGAGTTTTCTTTTTCTATTTTAAAAAATGATTTTTTGAAAGTAAGTTGCTACATATAAAAGCTTATGAGAAATGAAGTTTTGTTGTTGTAGCCAAAATCTTTGACAGTTATGGAGATTACGGTTGTCATTAAATGTCAATTATAGAAGTCCGTTATCTAATGTTTCAATTGATATGCATAAATTTCAATAACCATGATACAGTTATGGTTAATACATTAAACTTTTTATAAAAACCAATTTATGTAAATCTATTATCAATGATTATTATTATATTTTATATGTTATTTTGGTTTTGTCAACTGTGGATTCCACGGGTTATAAATTAGTTCAATATAAATTTTTAACTTTTTATTGTTAAACCTAGTAGGACTCACCATCCATCCACCCCATGTGTTTTCGTAATTACTGACAAAAGAATTCTCGACCACACGTATACCGATGATACGTGATACCTAACATCCATTATGTATATAATTTTTGAATTATGAAGTTGCTACACTTTAGTCAAAAGCTTTAGGTAAATTTGTTTTTTTTAGGTTGAGGAATTGGTCAGATCAGATACATCATTCATCTTCCAAATATAAGAAATTGAAACATTCTAAACAACTTCAATAATCAACGAAAAAACAAAAGACAATATTGATGACATTAACATAACACCGTTTTTAGTGTGAAGCAACTCCATCCAAACATCATTTCCTACACCAAATATGATGACCTTATAATATCCATTAGCACCAAATTTGATGTTAAAGTTCCATTGATGCACTTTTGCATAGTATAATGTAATATTTACTTAAATATGTTATAAGCATATTTTTTGTACTTAATAACATGTTTGTTTTATCAATATTACAATTATTTTGAAATGATAATATACAAATAATTTATTTGGGTATATTTGTTTAATAGTATAATTTACAAAATTATTATAACAAAAAGACGTACAACAAGTTCGTAAAAAGCTAATATACACAAGGGGTATTTTTGAAAATCTAAATAGCTTCTCTAATAACATAACATTTACATTGTACAATATGTATGTTATATTCATTCACCTAAGTGTAAGGGGCATTTTCTCCTTTCGCCTTTTGAAGTCTCGTAATACGCGTTCTCTCTCACTAACACTTGCTGATAGGACCCACTTGCTAAACTCCACTACTTCCATGCCCATAAACCGGGCAACCAGCCTATACTGCTTCATTTTACGTGAAGCTTTTCCATTTTCATTGTCACTATGTGTAACTGTAATCGTAATTGGTTTCTTCTTATTCTTAGGGACCGGGGGCAAAATGGGAATTTGGGTGGATGTATCAACTTCTTGTATCACGTTGCATCCACGCCCATGGCTGATGATATCCTCGTTACGATGTGCATAAACAATACCTGAAAAAACCATTATCAAATAGTAACCAAAAATGTGAATCTTTGATAAAATGGGAGTAATATGGATGAATATAAATCTTTGTTATATGTAGGAAATAGCAACGTACTTTCATTTATTTGTGCATTATTATAGCATGTTACTTTCATTTCTTTCCATTACATTTCACCATGTTACTAATTTAGCCACTGAACTATCATTCTTTATCGATTTTGCTACCACACTATTTGTTTTTAATCGATTTAGCCCCTGCACTATTATTATAACAATTGTTAAATTCTGAAAGTACATTGTCTTTTCAGTTTCCATCATTTTATCAATCCAGCTACTTTAACTATTTAACCCAACAGTTTTTAAAAAGCCAATTTTCCTAAAAGGCACAATGCGTAAAGTATTTTTACAGTTTTACCCCTGTGATGGGGGAGAAGGCCTGTGGTTGAGGAGTGGAATTCTATAACAGAATTATTTGCCTAGCAAAGGCAATTCATAATGGGACAGAGGAAGTAGATTATCTATATTTTACCGAAAGCAATGATTTCAAAAAAAAAAAACTTACCCAACATATCAGGGCTTTTGGATTCTAAAGAAAATGTTTCCCGTGATTGTGGAGGAAGAAAACACATCCCGAAATCAGACAAAGTTTGTTTTTTTTCAGTATCGTTTGTGCCTTGCTTATCATGTGAGTGAATGATCTCACTTGTGAACAGTTTGTCTGACAAATCACGAAACAAATTGCTGATCCCGAAAAGCTCGCCTTGGAACTCCTTGCAATCCTGGATCAAAAAAAAAAAAAAAGGTGTGTTTGATAATTGATAGATAATTCTCAAATCTCAAGAGAATGAAATTGAAATGTTTCCTATAATTAAACCTACCTGGACACCTTCAAAATAACGTTTTTCGAGTTTCCCAGAAACAGCAATATTAGAGAGCTGTTGTTTGTAGACTTGACGGGTGTAAACAAGTTCTTCAAGGGAACCAGCCGCCAGCATCCGGAACACCACCACATGCCGCTTCTGTCCAAACCGAAAAGACCGGTCCTGGGCCTGCAGATCATGGGCCGGGTTCCAATTCGGGTCAAATATAACCACACGGTTCGCACTCACAAGATTCAGCCCAAGCCCACCCGCACGGGTCGATATAAGGAAAACCTGAAATCACAACATTTTACACTCTACTTTGTAATTTATTTTTCACCCATGAATCATAAAAGATAAAGTAACATTACTATCTATTGGTAAAAACATAATAAGTACAATGCCATTGTGGATAGGAATCGACCTGTTTGCTTGGACTTGAATTGAAGTGATCAACTAGAGATTGGCGCATGGCAGTTGGGGTAGACCCATCAAGCCTTGAAAAACTGTATCCTTTGCGGATAAGAAACTTTTCAAGTATATCCAGCATCCTACATTACAACAATCCAATCCTTTCCTTTATCAGTTATCACTGTATTATGTATATCTATGATCTATCTATTGTCACATTGCTTTTTGTAACTTCTATAATATTAACTTTATTATTTTTCACTTTAATGTTACAGTACGATAATATTCTCTGTCAAAGAGAGAATACAGTAAGACAAGACCATCCATTAGACACTCTGAACCGAATACAGTAAGATTACAATGAGACTATTTTGCTCCAGGATAACAGTAAGATAGTAAAATAAAAATTACAAAAAAAATGTAATTTTTTGAAAAACCCTTAAATTTTGATCATATTCCGTATTCTATTTTTTTTTTTTTTTAAAAAAACCCTGGTTGATGACTTGTTTACCCTAAAATCCCAATGTGTAAACAATTCCAGATTATTTTTTGTCCTTCCCGTTTTTTAAAAAAATAAATAAATAAATAAAACTATCGCTTAAACGTAACCTATTATATTGCTACTTTTCATTCCATTCCATTGTGGGATGGGAAAAAACACCCATAGCTAAAACATAACCAAACGAAAGGAATGGTCAATTCCATTCCATTTACTTTTGAATTATAGCATCCTATTTTTAGTTAATGTGTTAACATAAAGTACTTCCGATTCTTTTCTTAAGGCATCGTACTTTGAAAAATCTACTCATTTATAGCATTGTACTTCCAATTTTTTTTTTTTTTATGTTATTAAGACATTATATATTGACGAATCTACCTATTTTTAGCAATGAAAATTGCTTTGTCATTGGATGGCATTGCTATAATTGGGTGGATTTTTCAAAATGTAATATTGTAATAATAAGAAATGAAAGTAAGATGCTATAATAAGGTATATTTTTATTCTTGCATACAATTTTTCATATTATAGAGGGTTAAATGCAATCAATAGCAACATACTTTTATTAACTTATTTATTACGGCTTCTAACTTTCATTTCTTTCTATTACAACATTATAAGTTGAAAAATCTGCCAATTATAACAATGTCATCCAAATACAAAACAATTTTGAATGCTCTAATTGGGTATACTTTTCAAAGTACAATGCAATTTAAAGAAATAAACTGGAAGCACAATGTTGTAATAGAAGGAAATGAAAGTAAAAACTATAGCACACAAACAAATGAAATAAATGAAAGTATGCTGCTATTGCCTGCATATAAACCTTCATATTTTGTGTATTAGAAATGTAATAGAAGAGTGTTGTTACTGAGCTTTTAACATATAAATCAAATTACCTGACAGAGTAACTAAAGAGAAGAATCTTATCCCCCTTTATAATCCAAGATGTCATCAAAGTATCCAAAGCTCTCATCTTCCCACAATGTTGAACATCACTTAGACCCATAAAACTCTCGTTTTGATAATACCCTCCCACCAGATCAATATCTGTACCAAAAACAGCCGAGGCAAATTCCTTGTCTTTCTTCACTTTATCTGAGTCATCCCTTGGATTAGGTTTAATAAGCTCCAAATGATTGCTTATCTGTAATTATCAACTCTTATTAGAATATGTGAATCACAGTTTCACCATTTTATCGATTTAGCTGCTCAATTATTATAAACCAAATGGGAAAAATGCAGATAAAACACTTATACTTTCTTGCTTTCACCACTTTATCGATTTAGCTACCTACCTAACTGTTTTCTGTAATGATTTAGCTGCTCAATTCTTATAAAATCTCAATATAAAAAAGATTTTACCTGTTGGAGCTTGGTGAGGCAAGGAAGAACAAGACAAAAAGGGCACGAGTCACAACCATCAGGATTATCCTTATGAAGATAAGGCCAAATAACACCATTTGGGACAATTCTTTTACAACATTCCACTTGCTTAAGTGGGCTCCCACAGCTACAAGGGAGATCCTTATTAATAAGACATTGAACATCGGGTAATTGCAGCATCCTTTTATAAACCCTTTTTTGCACCTCACTCATAGCACAAAACACAACATTATCTTCTTTACCCATCATAAGATGTCCAATCGTCTCCTCTTTCGTTCTTCTCAACAAAAATTTCCCCAAAACTGACACCAAATGTTGTTTCCTCTGTTCAGCAATTTTAACAAATCTTGCAGGAGCACTGGATCTTTGCCCATGTTTCAAAGGCTCATCATAGTAATCCCTGAAATGTTCACGGGTCCCCAACCCCCCGGGGACCACCCAATCGAATAGATTAAATAATTCCATGATTTTGTTTTGCATTATGGTTCCTGTTAAACCGTATCTTTTTAGGGTTTTGATGGATAAACAGGCTTCATAAAGTTTTGATTTTTCGTTTTTGAGCCGATGAGCTTCATCGATTATCACAACTTCCCAATTTAATTCGGATAAAATGTTTCCATGGATTCTGTATGTATCGAAACTTGTTATAAGTATTTCAATCCCATGAGACTCGATTTTGTCGAAGATTATGTCACGATTGGCACCATGGTATATAGCAACATTGAATGTTGACCATTTGGAGAATTCGATTTCCCAGTTTTGGATTACAGAAGATGGACAGATTATTAAAACAGGACCTTTTGTTTCTTGTTTGTTCTTGTTTGGATTTGTTGTGGTGTCATGTTCTTCATCTTTTTTGTATATGGCAGAAAGAAATGCAATTGCTTGGATAGTTTTCCCTAATCCCCTGATAAGTTAGGAAAAGAAACTTAACTCTGACCAATCATAAAGCAAAACCATGAAAAATGTTGGGAAAATGAAATCAAACAAGTTTTCAACCAAAAAAATTCATCAAATTGTGTATTAGTTAAGCATGTTCATTTCATCATTTGATTGGATTGCAAGTTGATGAAAAAAGTTGTAATAATACACATATGTAGTTGCATATATATTTTTTATGCCTTTATGGCAACACATTTAAAGAAAACATGAAATATCAATGACAACTTTATTCATAAAATATCTTTTTATAGATTACTCACATGTCATCCCCAAGAATGCCTCCATGGTTCTTCTTGTATAAGTTGTACAAAAACTTTACACCACTTCTTTGATGTTCTAGCAGCCTGCAATTTATGGAAGCGGGTACCTGGAGAACAGTTTGTCAGATGATAAATCTCCTAAACTTTCATCCATAGATTAAGTGTTGTCCAGTTAACCCTAATAAGTATTAAGGAAACAGCACCCAAAAATGGCCAACTTTAAGCAAAAACTTAAAATTTCCCAACTGTCAAATATCGATTCTATTTTTGACTCATCTTAGTGGCAAGAAAACAGATTCTCAAGATTAATAAGTATGATATTACCCGACTATCCATTGATTCAAGAAACAATATAAAGTTATCCAATATATAGTATCCCTTACTTTAAATTAAACTATTGATTATTTGATTCTATTCTTGAACTAACAATAATCACTTTGAAATTGCACATCCAAACACCCTTAAGTATTTCATCACCTACTTTTCCCTCTAGCTTAACATAGAACACAACAATCAGAAACATAAATAGAACATTAAACACAGCAAGAAAATCACAAGATAGGTACTTGTGGAATTCATTAATATAGACGGGGTTTTCATAATTTACCTGCACAACAGGATTTTGGCCGGATTCGGAAAGCACCAAAGGTTCATAAGGTCCAGTAGGATCAAAAAATTGAGGGGCTTCCAACTTAGGTCTTGCAATCCGAAACCCATTTTGTTTTTCTAAATCTTTATTTTTTTCCTTCTCGTCTTCAAATTTTCCTTCGATAGCATCATCGACCAGTGGATCGTGTTGCTTAAATTGACTAGATTCCTTCGATTGTTTTGTAGGAAGCAAGGTGGGTAAGAAACTATAATCATCTTCGAGTCGTAACAGTTGCTGAGAGAGGGAAGATTTGGGTGGTTTTCTAGGGTTTAGAGTCGACGCAGTTTGTGAGTATGAAGAGGAAGATGGTGATTCTGACTGGTATGCACAGGGTTTGAGAATTTCCTTGAAGCTGTTTAACGACATTACCGAGAGAACTATGACTTGAGAAGATAGATGGTGTTCAAATTTAGAGGGAATGTTTTCATTGAATGTTTTGAAGCTTGCTCCTTTTGGATTTTTCATAGTAAGAAAACTGATTTTTTTTTTTTTTAAATCAGAAAAACCTGGGATACGTTTAGTCGCGGAAAAATGGGTCGTTTTCTGGAAAAAAAATTCTAAGGAAAATGAGAATTTTGAAAACACGCTTAGTTCGTCTATTTTTCTAAATTTTTCACGGAAAATGAAAATTTTACATTTTCTAAAATTACAAAGAAGTTGAATTTTTGAAAAACTGATAATCATTGTTTTCCACTTTTTTCTAATTCCAAAATTTTTCTAAAATATAAACACACACTCACTCCACCTCATCCACCTCTACTTACCTCTACCTTAACACCCCCCACCCCCACACACACATACATACCCACCCCCACACACACCCACCCGCACACACAGACACATACATACCCACTCACACACACACACCCACAAACACACACACATGTATACCCACCCACACACATACCCACAAACACACACACACACACATACCCACCAACGCACCCACACACACACAAACACACTCACACACATATCCACCCACACCCCCACAAACACACACACACACATACCCACCAACGCACCCACACACACAAACACACTCACACACATACCCACCCACACCCCACAAACACACACCCCACACACACACAAACCCACACCCCACACCTACCCCCACCCTTACAGACACACACACCCACACACACACAAACCCACACCTACCCCCACCCCCACATACACACACACAAACCTACACCTACCCCCACAAACACACACATACACACACAAGCACACACTCGCACCCCCACCCACCCAACACCACCACGACAATCACCGACCTACCATCACCACTACCGTTGTCGTCGCCATCACCACCACTGACAAAATTTCCGTCGCCGCCACCATCGCCTGTCATCACCACCACCGTCGTCGACCCGCTACCATCACCGTCCCCACCCATACCCTACCACCGTTACCGTTTTCTAAAAATGAAAATCGATAAAAAAAAAAAAAAAATACACATCTAAACACGTTTTCTAATTTTCTAAAACTGAAAATGAAAAATGAATAAGTTTAACTAAACGCGTTTTCTAAATTTTTCAATGAAAAATGAAAACGGAAAACAAAAATCGAAAAGGGAAAACAAAAAACGGAAAATGAAAATTATTTTTGCGTAACTAAACGCAACCCTGGTTTTTTGTAACTTTTCCCAAAAGTCATTTTGCCCTCTCAAAAGATACCCCAAACACCCCCTTGATGTTTAGCTTTTTGTTTCGAGATTTTATTTTATTGTTTGGTGAAATTCAATGACACCGCCTTTTACTTTACATACTAGGTGTGAAACCCGTGTATTAAACGAGTTTATTAAAAATAAAAATTTAATATCAATATATAAATATGAAATATTTTATAATGTAATACTTTATATAACAGAATGTAATCTTTTGAAAATTTGCAAAAGAAATTAAATCATTTGAAGTATTTATGAGAATTATTACCAAATTAATATGATGATTTTATTTCCTTATAAAACTCATTACAATTTTATGGAATTTTATTTTAAGAAAATGAAAATCCCTAAAAAATGACAAGTGGAAAAATAAATTTTCTAAAATTCTCACAAAATGACAAGTGTCAAAATGAAGGAGAAGATGACATGTGGCAAAAAAAACTTTCATTTATTAAAGAGGATAAGACGAAATGTTTTATAAGTTTTATACTACATGAGAAAAAAAAATCATTATTATTGTTACTAAATATTTTTAAATGTTGGATAAAAAAAAGTTAAAAGTGCTAATATTTTGTTTTTGCTTCGAGTTGTCATGACCTTTACAAAAAAAATGACTTTTATAAGAGTCGAGACTTGTACATCAGGAAAATAGAAGCTATGCATCGCAATTTTAGTAGTGAGGTTTTGTTATTAATGACTTGTGACGATGAGTTGGCAATGCTTATATTTTAAATGTTTCTTTTCCCTAAATATAAATGCTATAAATTTTTTTATGTTTAAGAAAAGGTTTTAGGAGTTTGAATTTAGGTTTGGGTTGTTAACATTATTCAACACCTAGGTTGGTTCCGAAAATGTTGATTAGGTTTTTTCAAGCCTAATCTAGGATTTCGACATATATTCAGATCGAAAGACTTAGTTAAAGACCAATGACAGATTTATCACTTGGATATTTAGATGATATTTTATTTTGAATTTAAGATGAATCTATAAATGTTTACTTTAAACTATTGTCACTTTACTATCTCGTTACACCCTCGTATGCTTTAACAATTTACATATTTTTAAATGTTAAGAACTTGACTATTTGAGGTTTTCAGTTGCAAAGTGATTCTTTTAAGTGATGCTCTTTTTATTAAAATATTTTTGAAATTGAATTTTTGATGACTACATCAAGTAACTCACACAAAAGATGTTCCATTACGTACAGAGATCTCATGTGATCTGACTTATTATATTCATTTTACACATTACATGGTACGCCATTTTAGTATGAAAGCACAACTAAAACCAAGTTATCACATTAATGGGCTTGGTTCGTATAGTGAGACATGTATGTATAAGATATGACAATGAGTTCAAGTTTCATGTTTTCAAGTTGCGAGACCAAAGTTGTTTAAGCTATGGCGTTTACTTTTATGCAATAAAGATATGTGTATTGGCTATTTTGTGAAGTTCATATACCATGAAGGGCACGATATATGTTAGGTTATACGGTATGCAAGACGGGAGGGGCATCCACCTCAGCACAAGACCACTCCACCAACACCATCACAACCCAAGATGGTGGTGTTTACGTGTAGAGAAAGAGGGAAAGAGAAACCTCTCTCTCCCCCCCCCCATAAAGAGATTCACTCCACACCACAACTGCACGTTTGCACCCATTTAGCGTTGTGCTCATGTGTAAAATGCCTTGCCACATCATGGTTATGGAAGCTCCGTAGGAGTATATACCCATGACCTTATGATTGAAAGCTAAGAAATTTTAAGAAATATAAGAGTAGGGGTGTCAATTCATGACACGACACGATAACAATACACAACACGAAACGGCATTGGGTTGAAACTGAAATTTGAATTCGCGTTCGTGTCGTGTTCGTGTCAAGTGTAAAAAACACAATGTCATGACATGTCGTGTTCGTATTCAAAATTCGACACAAAATTGACACGATTTAGCATTTATTTTTCGTGTTTGTCGTGTGTATCGTGTTATGTATGATTAAGTATTAACTAAGTAAACTAACTGTTATTTTATGTTATCTTTTTCGTATTTTTTGTTTTTTAATTGGTTCGTTTTGGTGTTAGTTAAAAAAAACACGACATCGTGTCGTGTCTGTTCATGTTACATAAAAAATTATTGTGTCGTGTCATGTCAGATAAAAACACGAAATGATTGCCCCGTTTGTCACCGCTATATAAGAGGGAAGAGAATAGTAACACCCGCAAAATGAAAGTTCTTTTTGTTCTAATATCTTACAAAGTCCTCCACGACTTGATTTTTTAAATGTAACAAGTACAAAAAGTAACGATTGCGAAGATATGTTGTAGGATGGCTAACTATGAAGAAGTAAACAATGTGCATGATTAAGATGTAAAATGAAGTAGTAAGTAATAATTACGACATATAAATTAAATTTATTAGAATATCAATCCACATATAAGTATTATCAAAAGTTTCTATCTACAAGTTAAAAAAATCAGTCCACATAAAAGAAGTATCAAAATAATTTGGGTTTTAAGTTGAAGCAAGAAAACCAAAATAAATTCTCTATCTCGATAGGATTTTGTTATCCGCTTCCATATAAACATTAGAAATTGGCCTCAAGCAGGAAAGTATGGAATTGTAACTGTTGCAATCAGTGTAATCGTTTTCTGTAACAACCCGAAATTCATATCCCTAAATGTAACCCTTTTCGCGACTCGTTCCGATCATCCAATCGCCGTTTCCGATTTCGTTTCCGATTTCAACATTTTATTAAGTCATTATTGAATATTTTATTTTATGACTTAATGAGTGCCCAAAAACCCTTAGAACTCATTTTAACACCTCGTATTAGTGATCAGAACATGTTTAAAAACAACCATATCGGGTTACGACAAATTGGCCGGGTGCGACCAAAAGCCCCGTCTAACGCCGGTATCGGGTAGAATTCTACCATGTCCCGAACTTGGATACTATTTAAAGTGATCCAAACTTTCATTTGAAGCTTTTGCTTCATTTCACAACCATCTCTCTCTAACCTCTCTCCTAAATCCAAATTTAAGGGTCCAAATCATCAATTTAAGGCTTCAAATCCTTGAGGTAACTTCCCTAACTTGTTATACAACCCCTCTAGCCTTCAAATTCGAGTTTAAACCATGGATCAGGACCATTATCATGGGTTTACGGCCTTAGAACTATCCTAGGCCGTAAACTCATTTAAAGGGGGGTTTTGAGCAACAAAACCCTTCCAAACCACAACTAGATTTTAGATATGGCTAAATGACTTCATGGATTGGACTTAGAACATTTTAGACATGGATTTTGAGGGATTTGAAAGAGTTTACGGCCCAGGAAGGTGCCTAGGCCGTAAACACTAAGTTAAAAGGGTTTTAAGCCCTTAAACCCTTCCTAGACTCAAACAAGGCTTAGATATGACATTTAGAATATTGGTAATGGCCTTAGAACATCACAAACATAATTTTTGAGGAGTAAATGGGAGTTTATGGCCAAGACACATGCTTGGGTCGTAAACCCCTCAAAAATGGAGAGTAAACCCCTTTTAACATGTCCAAATGCCTTGAAACTCAACCAATAGCCTTGTGGTAAATCCCAGAGCCATCTAAAAATAGTTTGGGGACCATAAACACATCAAACATCCTCTTAATAAGAGTTTACGGCCATAGATCATGCTCTTAGGCTGTAAACTCCTAAATGTGAGTTAAATGGTGCCCTAAATTCATAACAAGGCTTGGAGATTTAACTAGAATCACATGTGATTGTTCCTTGTGCCCCAAAATAATTAATCTTGACCATAGGAGAGTTTACGGCCGTAAACTCCAAGTTTATAGCCGTGAACTCCCTTAAACATGGTATAACTCCCATAATTTTATTCCAAGGCATTTTAGAAGTCCATTCCAACAATTCCCAAGTCCAAACAAGCCATTAAGCACTCAAAATCACACCAACATGAGTTCACGGCTGTGAACTCATGTATGTATGTGTTTCATGGTTGTAAACTCCTTAAAATGTTTACTCTTGGGGAGTAAACTCAAATCCCAAGTCCCTAGTACCTTTTCGCGTCCATAGATATCACCCGGGTCACTCCAAACACTCGTTTTGAGGTGTTTAATCTCATTGGAGTATAATGTTCCATATAATTAGTGATTGTAAATCTAATTAGATATATATGGACATTATTTCATTTTACATAGGGACATCGCGAGTAATCAAGCCCCGAACCAACGATTAGTGTCCGAAACCGTCGCATTTCCGAGTCCGGTGAGTTCATACCCCTACCATTTTTCTGTGTTTTCAATGGTTTTTCAATGTTTTCAGAGGGGGAATACAAGCAAAAAGTACAAGTGTATCTTGTACTTAAACTGATTTTCAACTCAATGGTTTTACTTACTAAATGTCCTGATTTCCAAAGATTTGTGATAACTGACGTTTCGAATTGCAGGTTAAACATAGATTTCTATTAAAAGTGTTATAACTATATTCTCTTTGAATAAGAAATCATACTAATCATATTTAAGATCAATACGAATACGAATGTAATCTAGTACGAATACGAATACGAATGTAACCTAGTACTAATACGAATACGAATGTAACTTAGTACGAATACGAATATGAATACGACTACGAATACGAATACGAATACAAATATGACTACGAATACGAATACGAATATGACTACGAATACGAATACGACTACGAATGCGAATACGACTACGAATGCGAAATGACGCCTTTGGTTGACACTAAGACTTCGAATATACAGTTAGTGTACCCCTTGAGTGTCACCAAAGTTTCGAATTTAATACGAAAATACGCCTCTGGACCTCTACTGAGTTTCAAATATATCCGCCTCAGAATGTCGACAGAGCTTCGAATATACAACTAATATACTCTTTTGGAACTCAACAGAACTTCGAAAATACTGTAATGTACGCTTCTGTGTGATTCCAAATATTCGAAAATACAACTAAATTAGTAAATAATACCCATTCTAAAATAGAATAACTAAGGGTTTAGAATACTTAACCAATACTACACATATTGGAAATTACTATTACTTCGAAATCAAATCTAAGAAACCAACCACCACACATAGGAAAATATGGGATTTTCCTGGGATAACATAACAACCAGTAACGAACCTAGATACAAATAGACAACTCAACACATAGGAAAATATGGGATTTTCCTGGGTAGTACAACAACACATAAACGGATAAAGTAACAAACGAATAACTAAAACTATAAGGAAAATATGGGATTTTCCTGGAATGACATAACCAACCGTTTTCGAAATTGTAACAAAGGATAACCAAACCGTTTTCATAAGAAAATATGGGATTTTCTTGATCATCAACTTTTCCAGAAAGTAAAGGAACTCGTTCTTTTCAAAACTAAACCGCTTATGAACTCACCAGCTTTATGCTGATTTTCAAACTGCTTGTATTCTCAGGTCAGTGATAGACAGGTACATCGCAACCTTTTGGAGAAGACGGAGCGTTCCGAAGACTCGTCTTGCTTTTGTTCATATGATATATGTATAACACTTGTATAACTTTACTTTCAAACAGATGTAAACAATATTATGTAATGTAATGTTTTGTGATTACTGCTTTACTATGTGCATTGGATTTGATACTCAACGTGGAGTCAACCCCGGAAATGTTTTCGCCTTTGGTTTTCGGGGTGTGACATTTTCCTTTACATCTGTAAGCACATATCAGAAACACAAAAAGCATGAATAAGATGAATTAGGTGTAGTAATTTATTTATTTTCTCTAGATATACCAAGAGAAATTTATACATTTAAGGTTCAGAACGTCTCTGTATTTCATGCAACTCTACACTCAGCATTTGGTGAAGTAGAATATCAGTCCTACGATTGCGTGTTTTCATGCTGACAAATTTATCACAAAGTTTTTTTTAAATGCAAGAAATTGCAATGTACTTTCATGATTTATATATCATAACAGTATACTTTCATTTATTGATACAACATTATACATTGAAGAATCTATTTACAAAGCAATTTTCGTTGTTGCAAATGATTAGATAAACTACAATGCTATAATTAGGTGTATTTTTTTAAGTACAAATCTTAGATAAAATTAGTGTGCAATGATGTAATAGAAGAAATAATAGTATGATGTTGTATTGAGTATGTATTCACACCTAAAATATGAGCTACTTATGTAATTGCTTACCCTAAGGCACGACGTCTCCTCCATCTTGTATCCTGGATTTAAATTATAAAATATAATAATTACAACATCGTACTTTCAAAATTTTTCTTATCAAGACATTATACTATGAAAAATCTACCCAATTCTAGAAGTGAAAATTATTTTACATTTGGATGACATTCCTATTATAATTGAGTAGATTTTTCAAAGTACAATGCAGTAATTGGAAACATTGTGATTTCTTGCATTTAACCCATCCATAATTACTTTTTAACACCATAATATATACACATTGCAAAATCATACTAAAGTAGTGAATCCCCACAAATGAAGTTCACATCGAATTTGATGGCAATTACAGTATCAATTTATTTATGGTATATATCAACCATTTGAGCTTTAACACATTATATCTCGCCATTATTCCAAATCTTAATGATGCAAATGCAAACCTACTAGTAGCCTTCTTGAAAGTGGAAGTTGATATGGTAACATATGATTTAATTGAACATTACTAACCTCCACATGTACTTCATGTTGCTCAGAAGCTTCCAGTTCGATCTCAACAAAGAATGCCTCCAACACAAATGCAACGATTTGCAAATGATTAAGAATTTCTGCTATAATGCAAAATTGTTCTTTCTTTCTAAACAAATGCAAGTAGATTCATGCTTCTATTATTATTTCTGCTATAATTTCTCATTATAATCCCTGAGAACCAAACATATATGTGGAATTTGGAGGATCAATGTGCGATGTTTTGTGCATAATTGATAATAATATAAATGTAGGTTCCTTGAATACTAATCACTAAGACTCACCAAGTTGAGGATGAGTAAAATTGTTATTAGATAAAAGTTGATGAAGCACACATACGTCCAACCACTTCCTGTCAACGTCCTGTAATCCTGAAAAAGCCATTAAATAAATTACAATCTCAATGTTTCATATTTTCTATGCTCAATGAAAAACTGAAAATACAAATTTAAAATGTATTGTTTGATATAAATCATTCATAGAAAAATTGAGTGATGTCCTCTGAGGTCATAAGCTTATTAAGGGTATTGAATTGGTAAAGTACTATACTATTAGTATATCTACAAAAATTACCATTTGACCTAATTTTTACTATGTGAATCTAGTAGTTAATGTTTCAACCACCAATTTTTCAAGACACATCCATATAAATGATGAGTAAGAGCATTTTCAAAAGTATGTAGAATTGTTGCTCTATTTTGGAAAGGATGACTTCTAAGACATCTGAAAATGTTCCCATCTTCATATATATTTATTTGGTGTCCGTTTCTTTTTGACTTTTTCACATAATGGACTTAATTAATTATTTCTATACAAAAGGATAAAATGACCATTCACTCTCATTCAGTCCAATAAATAAACAGTATTTGTCCATGCCAGTCTTCATATACACATCAGTTATCCATTCAAAAAAGAAACATGTCGGTAGTATTGTTTTGGTTAACCTAGCTAGTATAAGCCTGAAATTTCTTCTCTTTTTTTATTAAATGATGACGTTTCTTGTTTACTTGATGCATGATTAACATATTAATCATCGATAGTATACAATACATATATAACTTGCAAATAAATCAATCATACTTGCATCCAAACTTGCCAGTTTCCCATCACAAGCAAATTGAAAAGTGTCACCATGCTATTCTGGTAGTCATTAAAATTAAATAATAAGTAACTGATCAAGTCAAGGGAAATTTACTTAGTAACCCATGTATAATAAGATATTAGTTGAAAGATGATTGATCATAAGTATGGTGAATAATACATGCTTGAATAATACATGCATAAAGCATTGTAGCAATTGATTCATGTAGGATACTCGTTATCAGCAAGATCTGTACTTAGTAAATCTGGTTCCCAGCATTGACTTTCCCACCAAAGATCTAGGGACCATTAGGAAAAGAGTAAGTTGTAATGATTACAGATATATTTTGCAAGTTCTAGATATATAATATATATTATTAAAAAGGTAAAAGGAAAATGACTTCAGTTCCACATTCTAAGTTGTAACACACACACACACACACATATATATATATATATATATATATATATATATATATATATATATATATATATATAAAGCCAGTATATTCTGTAGAAAAGCCACTAACAGAAGGTTAGGTGGAATATATGACAAATGGTATTCCATTAATTAACGAAAGGTTAGGTGAAATATATATGACAAAAGTAAAGAAAAAATATCCACCCCCGTAATTAAATGGGTTAAATGCAAGAAATAGCAAAGTACTTTCATTGATTTGTTTCTTATAACATCATCCTACTTTCATTTTTTCCCATTATAGATTTACAACATCATACTCTAAAATATCATTATCAACCCACTTATATTTATAGCAATGTCAATGAAATATAAAGGAATTTTCAACATTATAACCGAGTAGAATTTCCAAAGCGCAATGCCTTATCCTTAATAAGAAATAAATTGAAAGTACAATGTTGTAATAGAAAAACATGCAAAAAGGAGACAATTATGCCCGAATAAATGAAACGATATTGTTAATTCTTGCATTTAGTCCTAATTTTTTAATATACACTGTAGCATAACAAAAAAGCAAAAGATTTCATGCCACATAAGACAAAAGAAAAAAAACAAGAAGAATGCCAAAATAAAAATTGAAGTACCTGTATACCCATGGAACAGTAAATGCACATGACACAAAAGATGGTACCCAGGTATGGCATCAAACTTGGGATCACTGTTAGAAATACACTACTAAAGGCATGAAAACGATTAACATGTGTTATGAGTCTAATCAATCTTATCATCCTTGCAATTAGAAGATAGCGAATCCTAGAAAAATTGCAATCGAAAATAACAATATCTTTAGCCTTTAGGAGCAATGCTTACAAGTCCGCATTTGGAAACAATATAAAGATATATAAATTTTGAACGAAACATATATACAAATATATAGCATCTCATTAAATAAAAGATATTACATACTTACCACTCCCAATTTGAAGTGAATGCTAGCTCTTTTGGAGATATCCATACAAAGAAAGTTATCATTTATTTATTTTATGTAACGCCCGTAGATCCGGGCTAGTCAATTTAGAGACGATAAGCATCAAAAATGACTTTTTGATGGAAGATTATTTAGAAGGATTATTCTTAACCAAGTTGTAGTATATGTCACAAGGTTTCCATGCATATAAAGAACGCCAAAATCCGAGTTATAATGAAGAAGTTATGACCTGTCGAAGTTTCGCGACAGAACCAGCACGACCCAACGCGACGTAAATAGTGAATTTAAGGTGTGTATATATATATATATATATATATATATATATATATATATATATATATATATATCCTTAGTGATCTAAACGAGAGTCGAAGATTTCTTCGATAGTAGTCCAACGATAAAAAGACAGACGAAAACGGAGTTCAGATGAAGGAGTTATGAATTTCGAACGAAGTTTTCCTGTCCCGACCCACTAAAGATAATATATAAGTAATATATTTATAATATATTAAAAATAAAGTCAAAATTAGCCAATGGAGTCTAAACTAGAGTTGTAGAGCATAATCCCACCTACGCGTCGATATAACGAACGTCGAAAACGGAGTTCATATGCGAAAGTTATGAATTTCTGAAGTTCGGGGCGCGAAACCCCAAAACTGTCAGATACCATGACGTGGCAAGCAATGTCACGACGTGGCAAGTCTTCTGACACCTCCGGGAGTCCCCCAGATGCAACTTGAGATGACGCATGCAGTGACGACCAAGCCCACGACGTGGCAAGGGCAGATTTTGCCCTATAAATAGATTTGAAGGGTCAGCCGAGTTTGGTTGCTCATTCTCTCATCTCTCTCCCATATTACATCGTTTTACATGCAATTTTAACCCCCCGAAGCCCCTGTATCACCCCGAGACCCGAAGCAAGTCCCGAAGCCCGAAGATCCCGAGAAGAAAAGAGTTTCCGAGCCGAAGCTCTGCCCGCGAGAAACCCGGTGTGTGAAGTGATCCTGGTTTCACCGAAGAATACTACCATTGCAAGCCGTAGTACTGTCTGATCATCTTCTGATCAAGTGAGTGTGTGGTTACTTTCTTCTAACACATAAATATTAAGTATTTGCTATGAAATATGTGCTATGTGTATAATATAAAGATGTTTATATGTGTGAGTGTGTGGTCACTTTCTTCTAACACATAAATATTAAGTATTTGCTATGAAATATGTGCTATGTGTATAATATAAAGATGTTTATATGTGTGAGTGTGTGGTCACTTTCTTCTAACACACAAATATTAAGTATTTGTTATGAAATATGTGCTATGTGTTTATATATTGTTTGTTTATTTGAGATGAGTATGGAATGGATGAACTATATAGGTTTTAATGAGTTAAATTGTATATATATTTTGTATCTACGAATATGTTGGGTAGGACATGGGTAGATGAGATCCATGAGTATGGATCAGATCAAGAGGTTAGTTTTAGATCCGTGAGTATGGATTAGATCAAGAGATTGGATTTAGATCCGAGAATATGGAATAGGAAAAGAGATAAACTTGTTATTAATCCGGGAGTATGCATTAAGACATAATAAATTGTACCTAGTCCGGGAGTATGGATTGGGCACAGTTTAGATCCGGGAGTATGGATCAGAACAAAATTTAGGTATAGTAAATTGTCCCTAGTCCGAGAGTATGGATTGGGCACAGTTTTAGATCCGGGAGTATGGATAAGACCAATAGGTAAACTTGTTATTAATTCGGGAGTATGGATTAAGACATAGTTAATTGTCCCTAGTCCGGGAGTATGGATTGGGCACAATTTTAGATCCGGGAGTATGGATCAGACCAAGAGATTAGTTTAGATCTGGGAGTATGGATTAGACCAAGAGGTTAGTTTTAGGTCCGAGAGTATGGATCATGTGGAGAGATTAGTTTAGATCCGTGAGTAGGGATCAAATAAAGAGGAAAAGTTTAGATACAAGAGTTTAGATCGTGGCGTTGTGAGGATCGATGGGGTGGGATAAGAGTTGCTTTTATATGGTGAAATTATATAATTTTGGATGTTCTATATATATTTATATGATATAACATTGAGGGATGAAAACCCTATATACTCACCAGGCTCCCAAGCCTGACCCACTCAGTTTCCTTTGTATCACAGGTATCGATACGAAGATATATTTCACGAAGAGATTAAAGGAGATGTAAAATCTTTAGTGTAAATAATGTAAGTTATGTTTATGCTTATGTGTCTGTATCGGAACATGACATCCCAGGATTTTGTTATATAATGAAAATACATTTCTTTAAAGAAATGATTTGATAAATCTTTATCATATTTTGGGAACAAATTCCGCAACTGTTTTCTTTAAAAGATTACTCTGATTTTAAAAACAAAGCATAAACAAATCGGTCTTTTCTGGCCGTGAAATTGGGGATGTCACATTTTATATGTCCCCCCATTGAACGAGGAACTGGAATTGTGAAATGTACCTTTGACACACGTGACAATGAAGTCAGATTGATTTTGACTATCCTTCCAAAAGTTTTGGAATCCATATGCGTAAACTTTCAAAGCCATATCGATTGCATATATCCAACCTGTATGCAAAAGAAATCATCTATTTGTTGTTATATGAATTAGTATATTACTTTAAAGTTTAAACCAAAGATAGGTGAACATAACCAAATATAAAGTATCAGTTAACAAAATGGCATGTCACAAGGAGTTCTTTACCAAACACCAACTCCACCTTCTGCATGAGCTTCTAACCAGAGTTGTTTTTTTTATCAAGTTATGCAAGAAAGAGTGAGTTAGAATGTAAATCATTAGTTAAGTAATTGATTCAACAATCACATCAAGAATAGAAAGAAATGCAAGAATTAGCAATAAATTTTAATTCACTTGTTTACTATAGAATCCCACTTTTATTTATTTCTATTACAACATTGTACTTTGAAAAATCTAACCAAAAATTACGGTATCATACAAATACAAATGATTTGCAGTTTTATAAATAGGTGAAATTTTACAAGTATGATGTTCTAATATGATAAAAATTGAAAGTACAATGTTATAACTTATAGCTCGATAGATTTTTTAAAAGTACAATGCCTCAATAAAGAAAAAAAATAAAAATGTTGTAATGGGAAAAAAATAAAAGTACAATGTTGCAATTAGTCATCAAGGATTTAGGTCATACCGATCTTTCAATAATAATAGCAGCCAAATTCAAGAAGAGAAGAAAAACAATTACACGTTCAAATATTGGACTACAAAGCTTGTCAGTGTTTTAGAGAAGGGAGAATCATAAAAGGGGAACTTTCTTAACCAAGTTTTCCTGTAAAATGAACGTACAACACAACGAAAGATGAGTAAGATACATATTTTTTGTTATTCCATATGAAATTGATAAAAAAAATGTTCATCATTAATAGCAACTTACCACATCCTCCTCAAATTTTATATCATCTGTGTTGCAAAGATCATTGAATTATGATGCATCAATCTACATGAAAATATAAACATATAAGAAAAAATTTCAAGTGGTTTTCGTTGCATGCAATAGCTAGAAAGACTAATGGGATCCATGTAAAACATTGGGAAGAAGAATAACTTCGGCAACTCATTTCAACAAGAGGCTAAAAACCAAAAATTACCATAGAATCATGGTTGTCATCCAATGCATCAAATATCAACTCAAAGTCTTGTTTTGATATTTTTGCCAGTGTCCTATATAAAAGGTGTTTTTTTAGTTCCCTGAATATGAATACTTCAAGATTGGGGTGGGGGGCAAATACAATATATGTATTTTTCAGAAAGTGATATTACCAACCCAAGAACACTTAAAAGACCAGTGAATCATTTCAACAACTGAAATACAAAAGGCTATTAACTACCTGTTTTTATTAAGTTCTTCAAACAATTAGAAACATTGATCCTTATCAAGAGTGCCAACGACTTGTCGATTTAAAAAGAAAATTGGATGAGAAGAGTAAGTTTTAGGGATGAGCTTTGGAACCGGAACCAGTTTTCCTATATTAAAAGAACCGGGAACCGGACCGCCGGTTCTAGCGCCGGTTCTGGTTCCGGTCCCGGTTTTTCGGTTATTTTTTAAAATAGAACCGGTTGAAATACTATACATTATATGTTATCTTCTAGAACTTGTAAATGATTCAATATTTAACCAAATTATGACTTTTTACATTCTAAATTGAAGTACAAACATTAAATTACATGATGAAAAAAGAATCAAGTAATTCCGACTTCATATGAGTGAGTTATGCGCATTTTAAAAGCGGGGACAGATTCCAAAAAAATAAAAAATGCCGAAACAAAAAAAAACGCAGCATTGATATGTTGTCTTCCGGGGTCTATAACTGATTCAATATCTAACCAAAATATGTGTTTTTATAGTCTAAAATTAACTACAAACACTAAATTACGTGCTGGAAAAAAAAATTAAATAATTTCGACGTCATATGAATGAGTTATACACATTTAAAAAATGGGACATATTCAAAAAAACAAAAAAATAATGCTGAAATAAAAAAAACGCAACATCGATATGCTTTCTTTCGGGGCGTGTGTCTAATTCCATATCTAACAAAAACATATGTTTGTACCGTCAAAAATGAATTACAAACTCCATATTACATGTTGGAAAAAAAATCAAATAATTTCGACTTCATATGAGTGAGTTATACGCATTTTAAAAAATGAAAAAAAATGTCAAACCGGTTCCGGTTTTTAGAACCTGGACCGGTTTTCATAAAATGGAGAACCGGTAACCGGACCTATTACCAATTCCTGTTCCGGTTCCAGTTCCGACGGTTCTAATGCTCATCCCTAGTAAGTTTGCCTTGAAGGAAATTTCACAACATGAATGACCCATACTCACATTGTCATCAATGAGATTAAAGGCTCTACACAATGTTCTTGTCCTCATTTGGTCCTTCTTACCAACTTGTTTAGCTAGTTGCAATTAAAATGGCATGCAAGCTTGTAACAAGTTCTATCATGAGGTAAAAAAAGGTGATATAATTAGAGTTACTAAAATTTCAATCTCTAAAGAACTGGAGTGGAATGATTCAAATTCAATATGTAACAACCCGAAGTTGTTCATCGCCGAAAACCCGTTCTACCCGTATAACTCGCCGTATATCGAAACGTTCCGATGTCGTTTTTGGGTTAAGTTAAGTAAACTTATATGTGTAATTGATGCTAATGAGTGTCCAAACCCTCTTAGGAACTCATGAATTTAGCCCAAAATGTTTATTTCATAAATTTTAGAAATGTCCTCGCCGGATTACGGAAACTTAATCGGGTGCGACCTAAAGCCCCGTTTAATGTCGGTATCGGGTAGAATTCCACCGTGTCCAAGTTTTGCGACCTATATAAACGTGTTTAACCTTTCATTTGAAGCTTTTTATCTCTCTCACTACTCTCTCTCTAACCTCTCTCCTAAATCCAAGTTTAAGGGTCCAAAACTCAATTTTAAGGCCTCAAATCCCTAAGGTACCTTCCTAACCTTAATGTATAGCATATTTGGCTTCCAAATTCGGGATTTAATCATGATTTAAGGCCTTGAATGTGAGTTTATATCCTTGGTAGAAGCTTAGGCCGTAAACACATAGTTAAGGGGTTTTTAAGCCCTAAAACCCTTCCAAACCACAACTAGACTTTAGATATGGCTTAATGACTTCATGGAATGGACTTAGAACATTTTAAACATGGATTTTGATGGATTTGAAGGAGTTTATGGCCAAGGCACATGCTTGGGCCGTAAACTCATATATATGGGGGTTTGTGACCTTAAACCATTCCAAAAACACTAATAAGGCTTAGATATGAATTTTAGAATATTGGTTTTAGCCTTAGAACACCTTAAACACATTATTTGAAGGATAATTGAGAGTTTATGGCCAAGACTTATGCTTGGGCCGTAAACCCTTCATTTTGGGGTGTAAACTCCTTTAAAGGTGTTAGAAAGCCACTTTAACACCCCTAAAGCCTTAGAATAATTTTTAGAAGTGCATACAAACAAGTTTTTGGCCTTAAAACATAATAAATCACACTTTAGGAGAGTTTATGGCCATGAGGGGGGTCTCATAGGCCGTAAACTCCAAAAACACCCCATAAGTCCCATAAATTTCATGCAAGGCCTTGGAACAATTTTAGAAATCACATGTGATTGATTTGGAAGCATTAAAACAATTATTCATGGGTATATAGGATTTTACGGCCATGAGTCCCATGCTAGGCCGTAAACTCCCTTAAGTATGTCCATTTGGTGTTTAAAATTCATTCCAAGCCCTTAAACCAAACCTAGAAATTTTCTCCTAAGTGTTTCAAGCCAATTTGCACCATAAATCACCCCACCAAGAGTTTACGGCCGTAAACTCATGGGGAGGGGTTCATTAGGGCCGTAAACTCCCTAAAGAGTTTACTCTTGAAGTCCCAATTCAATATCCTAGCTATATGTGTCCCAAAAGGCCACCCGGGTCCCTCCAAACACTTGTAATGGGGTGTTTCCGCAACTAAAAGTGTTTGTCCCTAGAAATTAAATAACTTAAGTCCTAATTAGATAAAAATGTGTATCTTTGCATTATACTTAGGAATCTCGTGCGTTTGCAAGCCCCGAACCAACGTTTAACATCCGAAATCGTCACATTTCTCGTCCGGTGAGTTCACACCCCTACGCTTTTCCGTGTTTTTCAATGTTTTCAGGGGGGAATACAAGCAAACTATAACTGTTTTCAAAACATAACATTGATGTGTTTCAAACAATATCTGGCAAATTTATAAATACTTTTACTCCTTATGTATTATGCTGAGCATAAGGAATGATCTATCAACTACAACTAAATGGATTTTAGTTAAGAAAATAACCAAGCTAATCAAATTATTATGGGAATAATTTGGGGGTTCTTTAGTTCTCGTTTTATCATGTACTGATATGCTTACAAAGTTATTAGATAAACTATGTCTGATTCAGTTTATCTCTGTATCATTTGAATGTATTGCCAGATAGTTTCATTGTATGTATCCATATTCACTGTATTATGTTTCATAATCTTTTGTATGTTTGATATCGTATGAGAACCCTGTGAATAGTTTAGTACTAGTTTGTGAGTTAGTCACTACCCTTTATGGATGATCAGTAAATCCTCCCCGGAAGTGTAACCAGAGTCTCCTGGAGGGAGAGCGAGGAAATTGTGAATAGATCTATTCGGGACTGACAATCCCACACCTTAACTGCTAGCTACAGTTAGGCGGGCACGCCTGGGGTGACAAATTCTGGATATCGTCCGACGTCTGACAAGCGTCAAGGAGGTCTCGTTGTCGTATCAGCATGGTTACCCGACTCACAATATGTATTAATATAAGTTTATTCACGGCTTTGGTTTTGGAGATATATATCTAGTACGGGATAGTAATCCCATGGTTTTTAGTATATAAGTTTCATATCTACTGCAGGATGTTATTCCTATGGTTAGAATCTATATCTAGTTCGGGATAGTGATCCCATGGTTTTATCAAAATATCTTATATCTACTTCGGGATATTAATCCCATGGTTTTAACAAACTATCTTGTATCTAGTCCGAGATGATAGTCCCATGGTATTAAATCTATTTGTAGTACAGGATGTTAATCCCAAGGCTTTCAAACTATTTTTCCATCTACAGTTCACGTATATTAAAGTATTTTATATCTAATTCGGGATAGTAATCCCAAGATTCTCAATATATAGTTTCGTGTATTAAACTATACTATGTGATATTAAATCGGTCTTGTAATTAGGAAAATATGGGATTTTCCTGGGGTAACGTATAACGCGTAATTGAACTGTAATGAAGGATAACTAAACTGTTTTACATAAGAAAATATGAGATTTTCTTGGATAACAAACCTTTTCGGAAAACTAAAGGAAACTGGTACATTTTTCAGCAAACAAACATCTTATGAACTCACCAGCTTTTTGTTGATTTTCAAACCGCTTGTATTCTCAGGTCCACGTTAGACAGGTACCCGGCGATATCTTTTGGAGAAGACGGAGTGCTCAGAAGACTCGTCTCAACTTTTGTTCATATGATATATGTATAACACTTGTACAATTTACTTTTGAAACAAATGTAAACTTTCAAATATATGTAATGTAATGGTTGTTTACTGTGATTACTATGTACATTGGATTTGATACTCAACGTAGAGTCAACCCCGGAAATGTTTCCGCCTTTGGTTTTCGGGGTGTGACACAATAAAGTTGCAACAATTATTTCTAAGTTTCGGTGAATTTAGCCCCATATATGATGCACGTCGTCATTGATAATCGGATAACTAATACCTCATGTTGCGGTAAGGAGTCATAAATACACAAGTATTTGTAACATCCGGTTTCTCTAAGGTGAATTTTTTAAAAATAGTTCTTGAATTTTGTTTGACCATGACGTGGTGAAGGCTCATCACGACATGGCCTTGCTAGAATGTTCGTGGGACTTTAATGAGCCCCCACGTCGTGGCATTGGTTGCCCATGACGTGGCGAGCGGCTGAAATATTAAACCCTAATTTCTCAGGTATTTACAGGAAAAAAAGGAGGCTAAGATTGCCCACCCTCAGCCTCCATCACTCTTAAACCTTCGATTTTGTAACCCTAACGTCCTTTGAAGCTTTTAAGCTCATTTGGGCCTTTGTGGGTTGTTTTTAGCTCTTTCTTAAAGAAGATGACTCCAATGGTGTATTGTTTGGAGCAAGCAAGCTTTTTTCTATCATCTTTTGTTATTGTTGGACCTTTATAAGTCGTCAAGCTTCATAGCACTTTCTACGTTTTGCAACTGCGAAAGTACGTATTAGATGAGGATGCAGTGGTATCATTAGGGGATATTCAGGTTGATGAACGCCTTAACTATGTCGAGAGGCCGATAGCTATTCTGGAAAGGAAGGTAAAGGTTTTGCATAGCAAGGAGGTACCTTTGGTAAATGTGCAGTGGCAGCGGCGGAGGGGATCTGAGTGGACTTGGGAGCCGGAGGCTGAGATGCGGGAGAATTATCCGGATTTTTTCACCGTAGCAGGCTTTAAGGGCGAAGCCTAGTCCAAGTGGGGAGATTTGTAACATCTTGATTTCCAGGTATGAGGTTTATTCATTAAAAATGCAAGTTTTCCTTAGAACTCGTCGAGTTGATGGTCTCAACTCGACGTGTTGAAAAGCTTTTGGGTCGCGCATCTTTTTGGACCAACTCGACAAGTTGGTGAGGAAAACTCGACGAGTTGGCGGTTGGTTGAGAAACCCTAAATTTTAGGGTTTGCACCTTATATAACCTCCTTAAGTCCTTGAGGATGATCTTTTATCAGCCTCCAAACCCTAGTATCGGCTTTGTGAACCCTAATCTTCATTCCATCTCATATTGTGAGTTAGTGTGGCATTTTGAAGCAAAATAAGGAGAAAAATGAGATAAGGAAGCAATGATCTAGCAGGCTAAGCCCTCATCTTCAATTTAACACTCTATTGGACCATTGTAAGTATTCAAAATCCGATTTTTATCTATTTATGTAGCTAGATCTTAAGTGTCCCTTTTCTCCTTATTCTTGGATGTTGCAATGGATGGACTTCATAAAGCTTGCAACTTTATGAATCTCTAAGTCAAGATGACCTTAGAGTGGGTTAGATTTTGTCTTTAGTCAAACTTTGATGCCATGCATGGATTTTAGGTCATATTTCCCATTTTGACCCATTTTTGGTTTAAGACATGCATTGGACTTGCATGTCTATAAAGCACCCACCTTTGGGATGTTTTTGGGGCTTGAATATCTTCTGGAAAAGTTGGGTTCTAGATCTCATGGATTTTATGCTTAATGGTTAAGACTTTGAGTTTTCAAGCCTTGTGGAAGGGTTTTGAGTATTTGGAGTAGTCCCAAAGGATAAAGTTGGAAGCTTTATCCTTTTAGACACATTTGGAGTTTAGATCTGAGCCTTAGAATCTCTGGAATCGTAGAATCAGTTGTATGTGTTGAGCTAGGGAAAAATAGGCGAGTTGGCTAGGGTTTTCCCCGACTTTCTGAGTACTGTAGAACTCGACGAGTTCGAGAGGTGCACTTGACGAGTTGGGTCAACATGGACTGTTGACTTTGACCTTGACCATGGTTAACCAAGTTGGACTTTTGAGGGCATTTTGGGTATTTTGGGATTTTGATGGGTCGGGTCATGATGGTCATAGGCATTGATTCGGGAGTTGAGATTCAGAGTCAGGCCTTATCAGTTCTTCACTACTTGTGAGGTGAGTTTCCTTCATTGTACTTATGGGTCGAAGGCACCAAGGTCGACCCTTTGGATTGTTATCTTGGTTATCGTATGATTGAGTACTGTAGTAATCGGTTAGATTTGAATCATGGTAGATAGGATGATGTTATGCTTATTGATCTGTATGATTTATACTTGCACGTTGATTGATTATGTGTTTATGAGTTATGTATATGTCGACACGTGTTTGTGGTTGGGTTGAGGCGGTCCTGCTTGCTGAAGGCCAATAAACCCAGGGCGGCCCGGATAGACTGAAGGCCTGCAAGGCGGACCAGTCAGGCCAAAGGCTCGGAGAACGGTCCAGACAGCCTATAGGTCTGGTGTGACGTTCCAGACATGCTGAAAGTTTTGTATGCATGTTTTTGCGTGATATTTATGATTATGTATTGTGGTGGTATTTTGGAAAGACTCACTAAGCTTTAGTCTTACAATTGTTGATTATGTTTCAAGTACCTCAGATGATCGCGGGAAGGCTAAGGTTTGATCGTGAACCTCCTTGTGTTCTGTGTTATGATTTCTGGGAACACTCTGATGTGAAACTTATTTTGAAAACAAATTCTAATAAATGATGGTTTGTGGTTATTTCAAAAGTTTTAAATTTTCAAGATCTTTTTCGAATATTACATTGTTATTTGTATAGCTGTGTGTGGTACTTTGGGGAAACTCACTAAGCTTTGGCTTATAATTTGATTGTTATGAGCTCAACTACTTCAGAGGACAGAGACAAGATGAAGGCTTGATCGTGCACATCCTTCGGATTTTTTATGAGATTAGATTTTGGGATACTCTGATTTATGATTATGACTTTTGGGAACTGTGTTTTGTAAACATTTATGGTTTTTGGTTTGGTTTCGCAAGGAAAGACCATGGGGGTAGCCCATGGCAAAATGTAAGACTATGATTTAGCCCGTAGCATTCACCTGGGGTTGGAGCATACCCGTTACTTCATGTATGTTTGTTATGTATGATTATGTGGATAGGAGATTGGATTGTTCAATACAAGAGCCGAACTATTGTGTAGATGCAATGTATGTATGATGAAATATGTGGTATATTGGTGAACTCACTAAACTTTAAGCTTACAGTCGTGGATTAAACATTTTTGCAGGTAGTTCGTAGGAAGAACTCGACAAAACTGTACACACGCATCGAAGATGTTCGTTTCCGCGGTTCTGTAAATTAACTTTTGATATTGTATGGTTTTAATCAAATGAATGATACCTGATGGTTTTGAAACTAAGATTTTAATTGGTTACTATATTTTAAAATTGGAAAATCTCTTTGTAATTTTTGGGACGTTTCAAACTGATTACCACAAGGTTTTATTTGAAACATATGTATTTCGTTGGTATTCTATGTACAAATAGTAACTTTATGTAATGACCCAAATTTTCAAAAGAAAATTTTCATTTTTAAATAATCAAACGCATTTCCAATAACCATGAAATCCAGAACAGTTGTTTTCAAATTCACATTCATTACAAATTTATTTAAAAACATCAGAGTGTCCCATAAAACATCAGTGAGAGAGTGCACGCCGCGCCATCAAGCCTTGCCCTTGCCCTTGGGCTCAGATGTACCTGAAATAAATCCATAAACTATAAGCTAATTCTTAGTGAGTTCCCCAAAGCTTACTCCACACACAAGCCACAAGCCACATATCATATTAACTATAAAGCTATCTCTACCATATAACATATCATGTTAGCCATAAGCTATCTATACCATATATCCCTGCATAAGGATGCCATGGGCTCCTCGACATTGTCTTACACCTAAATGCCATGGGCTCCCCCCATGGTCTTTCCCTGCCGGACAGCTCCCCCTATGGTCTTTCATGCAAATATCACAAACTCATTAACATACAACTCAACATAAAGTTAACTATCATACCATATATCTCTCTACTACAGCTAGTGTACCACATATCATAAAATGGGCCGACCTTGGTGCCTTAGACCCATTGGTATGGTGAGGAGACTCACCTCTGTCCGAAGAATCTGAAACTGCCCTTCTAATTGTCTGTAACCTCCCGTGATGAATAATAATATTAACCAATGTTAGGGCCTCACATAATCAAAGGGAAACCCAAACTCCAAGTCCTTCTACAAAGGCCCAAATATTCTTCCCTTAATAATGGGCCCAAAGTCCATGACCAAAAACCATTAATGGGCCTCGTGGCCTAATAAGGCCCAATCATAACATCCATGGCCCAAAACAGATAAACTGGCCCACCATCCCCAAAATACAACCTGGCCCAATGACCAATTGAGGCCCAATAGTTCAAAGGCCCAAAAAACAGATCCAAGCCCATATGTGGTGCGTACGCTTAGCGTACTACCCTTGTACGCGCATCGTACTGGGTCTCTAGGACTTACGCGCTGCGTACGCTAGGTTACGCCCAACGTACTAACATATTAAGCACTTTCTCCATTAAGTGTTTAATACTCGATTCCCCCACGTCCAAAAAGTCAGATCTTAGCTTATTAAGACGACCTATGGCATAAATTTGGCAACTTTATGTCTTTGCATGTCTCATATGTTCCCAACACCCCCATTAAGACCTTTTTAAGGTTTAACCCATGCATGAGGTCAAAACACCAACCAAGACTTCATTTTTATGGTATAAATGGACCAAAGGACCTCAAATCTAACATTCTCATCCTCTGGAGTTGCTCAACTCACAATAGAAGATCCAAAATCAACAAAAGGGATAAAACTAGAAAACCATAGCTAGATCTAGTGATTAAGATGGAAAGGTCCAAGCTTTATACATCCAAAAGCTCCTCAAGATCGACTGTATGCAGATTCTTGAAGCCAAATGAAACTCCAAGCTTCCTTGACAACTTCTCCTTCTTGAATGAACACTATAAGGACCACAAATGCATTCTTAAAGCTCAAAATGCACTCACAAATGATATTAGGGTTTTCATAGACGTTTGAAGGTGGAATATTCTCATTAGGGTGAGGCTCAAATGAGTTAAGGGTGTTTATATAGGTCTCAAGTCCGGAAATTAGGGTTTGGACATCCGGCACGTACGCCCAACGTACGTGCTGCCCCTCCGCGATCCTCCTTGCCAAGTACGCTAAGCGTACTCATAAATACGCCTAACGTACTTAAGGGCTTCTTATGTTATATTTGAAATACTTCAAGGGCTACAAGATCATACGTGATTTGGAGTGTTACACTTTAATGATACTTTTTTGTAAAAAAAAAAACAACAATGTTTAAACTTTTAATAAGTTAGTAACAAGATTACCTATAATAGCCAGGTTAATAGTATTTTGTGTATTAAAAAAACAACAGTTTTTTTTATACATTTTGAAACTTCGTTACTTTTTTATGGGTCGGATAAAGCTAGCACCTGTTCGTCCTCCGTCCTCATCCATATTTCCTAAATAGTTACTTCACCCTGATTTTTACATCGCAGGCGAATTCTTTTTCAATCCAGAAAGAGATAATCACGAAAATGTTGAGGCACGCTACTAAGAGGGTTCTAGGGTTGGGACCTGCAACGTCGGTGGCTCGGACTCGGATTCTACCTAGGTTTTACCATGAGAGGGTGGTGGACCATTACAACAATCCTCGTAACGTCGGTGCTTTTGATAAGAACGATCCTACCGTCGGAACAGGGCTTGTGGGTGCACCGGCTTGCGGAGATGTTATGAAGCTTCAGATTAAGGTTGATGAAGAGACTGGCAAGATTACGGATGCTTGCTTCAAGACATTTGGTTGTGGGTCTGCCATCGCTTCTTCTTCTGTTGGTTAGTTTTCTTTTCCAAAACCCTAGCTATGTTTTGATGTTCGTAGTATTAGAATTCGTCCCTTGATTTAGTCAAAGAAAATGGGAGGAGGCATGTAACGTCTATGTCAATTCGGGTGAATTGTTGTTTGTGATTTTAAGAGGGTTTGTTGAATTGGTTAAGCGCTGATGTTTGATTACCCTGAATAATGGTGATGATTTGAATCCTTTTGTTTGTCTGATTAGTGATTAGAATAAAGAAACTGAAACCTTTCTGTTTAGAATCAAAAGTTGGATCTGAAATTGAGTTTATGCAAAGTTGTGTGCTTTCAGTGGTTTTTGATGTATCAAATGCCTCTTCCATAGTTGTGAAAATTAGTTTATGCATTGTGATGTGTCAGGTGCATAAAATCCATCATATGCTTATTTAAAAATCTTGGAGTTGTAAATAGGTTTCTATTAAGTGGTCATATGATTGTTTATTCTCTAAACATAAAAGTTAGCCTCCTATTTGATGCAAGATAAGTTGATGAAGTTTGATAAGCATCACTTTTATACGAAGGGTAAAATGGTCATGTACTTCCATTCTGTCCAAAAAAGAAACAGTTTAAGTGATGGATTTTATAACAATGAAAGGATTAATAGCTGTAGTTCTTTTATATTGTTGGGTAGTTTTGGCATAATGATAGATAGCTGTTGTAAATTTTTATGTTTATGTTTTCAGCTACCGAATGGGTGAAAGGGAAACAGATGGAAGAAGTTTTGACCATCAAGAACACGTGAGTTCAGTTCAGACCCTTATGCATGTTCATGTTTTAATTAATACTTTTTGCTTGAACTGCATACTTATACTCATCTGCTTGTAAATCTATAATACGCTTATGTTTAAAAACACCAAAATCCTATTTTGGATTGCTCTTATATATGCCTGTAACCTCTCATTCTCAAAAGGAAGTAGGCCTAAAATTTGTAATACAACTCTGATACGAACACGAACTGGATTAAATTTGTAATTGAAGATAACTAAAAGAAAGAAAATATATAATAGGAGCATACATACAGACTACAGTAGTATTAAACAAAACACAAAAATTAAACAGAGTAAAAACATACAAGCATTTATAAGTTATATAAGCAAAACACAAAAATGATACAGAGGGAAATAATCACATAAAAAAGGGAAGAATGAAGAAATAAGTGAATCTTCTGAAAAATACAGAAAATCCTTGGTTTCATTATTACAGGTGTGGATTTAAACAAGCCAGAACTCCGAAGCATGTAATTATGAAATTTATGATCATGACACTCTTGAAATAAAAAACTGATGTTGTCTTCATCTATATATATATATATATATATATATATATATATATATATATATATATATATATATATATATATATATATATCTGTTTATGGATCTAAAATCCATGAAAATGGTTGTTGTTGTTGTTGTTGTTGTTGTAGGGAGATAGCAAAACACCTGTCCCTTCCCCCTGTGAAACTCCATTGCAGCATGCTTGCAGAGGATGCCATTAAAGCAGCAGTGAAGGATTATGAAGCTAAACGTGTGCGTGCTAATAATAATTCCACTTGAAAACAACATAATCTATCTGTTTGGATGTTGAAAACAGACAACAAGATGACATGCTTTTATATCATGTCTATGTGTATTTTTTTTTCTTTCAGTATTTTCTAGTGTGGTGAATGGAGTTGGAGGTTGAAAGATATGTATATGTATATATGTGTCTAAAGAGATAATGCAAGAAACAACAATGTATTTTTCAGTTTCCTTTTTATTATAGCATTGTACTTACATTTCTTTTTATGAGACAAAACTGCAAGATTGGTCCTTGTGGTATTCAAAAATCTTTGGATAGGGTCCAAAAAGTTTCCGACTTGCATGCGAGGTCCAAAATCAAAGTTTTTATGGGTTTTTGGTCCATAATACACTTGAAAAGTCGATTTTACCCTTTTTATTTCTTTTTTTATTTTCTTTATTTATTTTAGTATTTAAATAATAAATAATAAAAATAAAATGTTTCTCTCTCCCTATCTCTCTTCCTGATTTATATACATATATACAAAGATGAAGATCCGGACCAGATGAAGATTTGAACCAGCTTCTAACACAAACACACATACAACGACGAGTATTGGTTATTCTTAAACACATAAACACTTCAGAACCTGGACAATCATACTTCTAAAGCAAGAATAACCATCAAATTTTTAAACAAGCAAGAACACCTGATTACAAAATCTGTAAAACCCTAACTTTCTCATATACAAAATCCAGAAAGTGACACGAATATGGATTTGTAAACCACACCCATGAACCTGAAAACAAATACACACACAGCCGTTTGAATTTTTCAAGAACTGTAAAAAATCCTAGAGTCGTCACCGCTATTCTCTAGACCATGTCGATTTCGGACCTTGAAGACTCCTTCCTTTGTCTGGACCATGGAGAGAGAGAGAGAGAGAGAGAGAGAGAGAGATTTGGTCCCACCAGATTACGACCTTTTTAGGTTTGGCAGCGAAGTCTCCTTCCTTTATCTGGACCATTTCGATTTCGAACCTTGAAGCGGGGGAAGCTGAGTGGTCGGAGGAGGAAGGGGGTGTAATTGAGCAGCGTCATTGGAGGAAAGTATTAGTGGTGGTGAATATGAAGGAGTATAAAGGGAGCAGGTGAGAACAAGGGGAAATAGGAGGAGCTGGGGAATTGAGTTTCACAGTGAGGGTTTTGATGGATTTGCATAGTAAATTCATTTGATCTGTTGGAAAGGATACGGGAATTAGAAATTTTGAGATGAATACGGAAAAAAAAATTCATGGAAGAAATATTTCAATATCACTCCGTTCGTTAGTTCTATGAAAACTCTATAAAAATCCATTGGCCTCATCCGGAGAGAGAGAGAGAGAGAGAGAGAGAGAGAGAGAGAGAGAGAGAGAGAGAGAGAGAGAGAGAGAGAGAGAGAGAGTTATTTTCTTTTCTTTTTAAATTAAAATAGTAGATGAAAAATTTTTAAAAATATAAAAAAGAAAGTAAAAGGGTAAAACTATCATTTTAAGTTTTTTTGGACTAAAAACACAGAAAAACTTTGATTTTGGACCTCCCATGCAAGTCGGAAACTTTTTGGACCCTATCCAAAGATTTTTGAATACACAAGGACCAATTCTGCAGTTTTGTCTTTTTATGATGACATTGACATGTTAGCAATATGTACATGTATATGCAGACAGTGGTCCAATAAGAAATAGCATGTATAGTGGTCTAATAAGAAATAGTATGGATGTACAATGTTATAATAGAAAATTAGGAAGTATATTACTATTTTTTGAATTTAGCCATGTGTTTTACTTGGTATTATACTAAACTTGTGTTGCATCTTTTGTTTTTTTTTTTTGTTTTTTTTTTTTAAATATAGGTTATAATAATTTTTTTCAAAACACAGCCCAAATAATAAAGTGAAACTAGAAACAGATGGTTGAAAACTAGAAATTCACTAGAAATTTGTAAATGTATGGGTATCACGCAAGTAATGTATTGTATAATAAAAACCAGCCATCTCCATTTATTTAACTATTTAACATTTTGACCTTTTCTCAAATTTTACCAAAAATATGTTTAAGCATAGAAGTCACAATGATATGCAGTGGCGAATCTAGAATAAAGAAGCACATGGTTTCTTATTTAAGTGAAGCTGAAAAAACAAGTCAACAACACTTGTGGTGGAGCGGGTCGGGTCAAACCGTACGATTTGTAAAAAAACTACGTTCAACTAAATCGGTCGAATGCCTTAAAAATCAATAACAACAACTTATTTAACATCTAAAACCGGATTTTTACAAAAAAAAAACATAATTATTGTGTACGAACGGATCTCTTTTCTTTTAACGCAATTTGCAACTACTATTTACTACAATCACCAATGTGGGAGGAGTTGTATTGTTTTTACAAAAGTTTTTTTTTTAATAACCCTTGAACTATAACTGTTATCTTTATCTCCATGTGGGATAAGTTTTGCCAAACATTAACTATTTTCTTTACAAATTTAACTATAAACATTTCCACCATTTTTTATTTTTATTTTGTCTCATACAATAAGAAGGTAGGTCTTATTTTTTTTTTTTCAAGATAGATCTTTATTTTTTGATGTATAAATAATAAATAATATTTAAAAATTAGGCGGGTCTTAGGACCCATCTTGGTGTTACATAGCTTCGTCCTTGCTGAAATAGTAAGTTTGAACACAATTCCAAAATGTTATATATTAGGGGACCACATTACCAGGTCATGTCATTTTATCTGGTTATCCATTTCGAAATTCAGGTCCAGAATCAACATTTTGGACTGAATGACCATTTTTCAAAATAATATTTTAAGCGGTTATTTAAAAAAATACCACAAAAAAATTAAATTAATTAATTTCCAAAATTTCTAAAGTTGTCGAAAATTGTTTGGTATTGGGATTGAATTGGTGTAGGTTGGACCTTGGGCTCAACTCTAATTTTTTGGACCTTGTTTTTGCCTTATAAGGTTATCTCCATTAGCAACTTAATCAAACTTAATTTTTCTATAAAAAACTAGTTTATCTCTTTTTTACATATACAATCCAATTCAATCTAATTATTCATATTCATTTGCAACCCAATCCAACCTAAACTTATTTTTTATTTAATAAATACAATTTATGTTTGTTTATATTTCACTAAAAACTAATAGAACTATTAAATATAAATATTTTATTTCAAAACAAATAAATAAATAATTTCAATATAAGATTAAATAAAAAAGATTTAGTAATAAAGAATTGGGGATATGAAATATGTATATATTATATTTTATTTACAGGAATCACAAATTTTAGTAATTACTTTTACATTTTGTATTGAGATAAGTTTTATTTAAAAAATATATTACACAACCACTTCAAAAATGGACAAATGTCAAAAAAAATTATAAGGAAAATGGGCATGATCCTAAGTTGCTCCCGTTGTTTAGGTCACCAAAAATAAATTAATTTCTTTTTTTTCTTTCTTAAAAATTTAGTGAGGCTCATCAAAACCTTGTAATGGGAGTAGCCTAACACAACCTTTTTTTCGTACTTCCAGAAAAATAAAAAATAAAAAAATAAAAAAGTATTGCATTGTTTTATTGGCAAATGTATTATGTTTTTTTATGAAAGGCAACAAACACTCTAAAATTCAGGATGATGATGTGTGATACCAAGAAACTTGTGTATTATGCCAATACCAAGTAACTTTATTCAATTAGTCAAGGCATACGGGAATTTAAGCGAAATAGTTGTTAAACAATAATAATAATAATAATAATATCCTTTAAATAAAGATATAAAATCTTACCAACAAATTCATAAAAAAAATCCTAAAAGATTTTAATTTTCAGTGATAATATATATAATACTTAAAATAAAACTTTTAATAATAAACTATATAAAACTTTAAATAATAACAATGATACTAAATAATATCAGTTTTTTATAAGTAAATTAATAGTATCTATTGAATTATAATAACGGGAAGTTAAACCGGCTAACGAAAATTATAATGCTAATATCATAATTAAAGGAAAGTGATTTGTACACAATAATTTTTTGTTATACACAACAATTCATGTATTATATAGTTGTACATTACAACATTTTAAAACATCAATTGTTGTGTATGGAAAAAAATTATTGTGTACGGATCAACTCTCATAATTAAAACAAATCAGTACTAAATACATAATTATTTCCACATATTTCCTTTTAAAGAAATATAACTTGTTGACGAAGCCATAAAAAAAATCCAAAAGTATCTTTATTTTAAGTTTTGGAAACTTTAGGCTAAAGGGTGTGGGTGCGATCCCAGACCGCACTTTGTGCCACGTAGACTAGGAACACTGCCCCCAGACCGCGGTCTGGTGGGGTCTTGGCCGCACTGCGGTCCTTAAGTATCGCACTTTCTGATTGGTTGAGGGGAAAAAGGGAGGATCACCGGTTGTTGGGTGTATATATATATATATATATATATATATATATATATATATATATATATATATATATATATATATATATATATATATATATATATATATATATATATATAGGGAAGGGTTATATGGAAAATAAACAATTAGGGCAACACATGTTGAAACCAATGAAAGCATGACAACACATCATTTGGGAATAACTACATAAATAACTTTCATAGTAGATTGCTTATGAATAAAGAAATGGACACGTGTCACTTGATCATTGGTTCCAGCATATGTTGCCCTAATTGTTCATTTTCCATTGAACCTAACCCTATATATATATATATATATATATATATATATATATATATATATATATATATATATATATATATATATATATATATATATATTTTGCTTTTTCTTTCTTATATATACATATTTAACATCATTTTTTTTTTCACAACACAATCTCTTGTCTCTCTCAAAAAACTTTTTTAAAAAAATCAACACTCTCTCAAAAATGTCATCTTCTTCATCTTCTAAAGAATTTCAGACTACTTTTGATACCGCTATTGCGTGTGTTCAAATGACGGAACAAACATACAACGTTTTATGTAACAACGCAGCTGCAAGTTCTCAACGGAGAACACGAAGATATATTTGCAGAAATCGTGAAGAAGCCAACCAACGTTTGGTGCAAGACTATTTTGCAGAGAATGCCACTTATCAAGGGTATTATTTTCGTAGACGCTTCAAAATGCTTAAAGGTTTATTTGAACGTGTTGTTGAAGATGTAACGAGGGAGTGCAATTTTTTCCAACAACGCTACGATGCTAGAGGTACACCCGGTTTCACTCCCTTACTAAAATGCACGACCGCACTTCGTCAGTTAACATATGACATTCCGCCTGATGCGTTAGACGAAAGTTTTAGGATGTCTGCTAGGATAGCACGAGACAGTCTCCATTTTTTCTGCAAAACTGTGATTCAGTTTTATAGTCCAAAATAATTACGTAAGCCTACACGTAATGACATCCTACAATTGCAAGCTCATCATGATAGTGTGCATGGGTTTCCTGG
This sequence comes from Lactuca sativa, assembly GCF_002870075.4. NCBI lineage: Eukaryota > Viridiplantae > Streptophyta > Magnoliopsida > Asterales > Asteraceae > Lactuca > Lactuca sativa. Next base: position 109,137,959 of record NC_056626.2, read on the forward strand.
AATGCTAAGAAGCTTAGATTGTCTCCATTGGGCATGAGAAAATTTCCCTACAACATATCATGGACAATTTACTTGAGGTGATCATGGTCACCCAACGGTCATACTTGAAGCAGTTGTATCATAAGATATGTGGATTTGGCATGCTTTTTTTGGTTCTCCTGGTTCGATTAACGAAATCAACGTTCTTAATCGTTCACAAATATTTAACAACATATACGATGGATCCGCACCAGATTCTTCTTTTCAAGTGCGTGGAACGCCATATAAGTATGGTTATTATCTGGTCGATAGAATCTATCCTGAGTATGTTGTGTTTGTTAAATCGTTTACAGCTCCACATGGTTCTAGACGAAAGAAATTCAAGAGAGCTCAAGAAAGAGCTAAGAAGGATGTTGAGCGTGCTTTTGGAGCTCTGAAGAAACGGTGGTTCATATTGAAAAAACCAGCAGCTTATTTAGGCGAGGAAAAACTTCAAGAAATCATGTATACATGTCTTATATTGCATAACATGATTATTGAAGACGAAGGTTTAGCGATATGTGCGTTTGACGAGGAAGAAACCATACTAGAGACACAACCAATAGAAATTGGTGGTGAAGAGTATATAAACATGAGAGCAGAGATATGTTGCACTGAAACATTTCACAATCTTAACAATGACTTGGTGGAGCACATTTACGGGGTTCAAAACATTAACCTTAATTTGGATCCACCGGATGACCCCGAAGACGAGTTCTCGGAGAACAACTTTATGTAGTTTGTTTTAGTTATTTTATTTGTGTTTTTTTAAGTTTCTAGGATTATTTAAATGTCATGTATGTGGTTTTCGTGTTTTTTTTTTAATTTTTTTTTGGTAATGCAATGTAATGTTTTATTTATTTATTTATTTTTTATTTTTTTATTTTTAATTTTCAAGTAATGAAAAATTATGTTTTTTTTTATTAAAATAGAAGTTTTATTAAATTAAAATAGTTAAAAAAAAAAGAAGTTTTATTAAATTAAAATAGTTTAAAAAAATACAAAAAAGAAATACGTGGCACTGTAGAATATAAAGCCAAAAGAAACATGTGTTTGTTTACTACTCAAAATGTCGACAGAAAAGAAGAAAGGAATATGCACTGTATTGAAAAAAATGAAGACTTACATTATTCATTAACTTTAAAGGCTTTAAATAGCCTACTGACTACAACCTGCAACACAAAAGTAGGAATAAAAGACTCCTATTTTTACTACACCTAAAGACCCACTCTTTAAAAAGTAGGAATAAAAGACTCCTATTTTTACTACACCTAAAGATCCACTCTCTAACGTATACCTCCTTGCAAATCGGTCAAAGGAGTATACCAATTCTAAACTAATAAAATCAATAGCTAAAGAAATAAAACTTAAACTAAATATTCTTTATTCCAATACCCAACTGCATGTCACGTGAATATGGTAAATGAGCCAATTAATTCCAACAATCACCCCCTTAATTGGCTATTTACCAATTCTATTCACAATAATTCCGGTTCGTCTTCGATCAAATTAACTTCTTCTTTCTCCCACTTAGGACATTCGTTATTGAAGTGGCCAAGTTCACCACACTTGTAACATTTCACGTGGCTTTTATCCCGGTAACGCTCATTGCCATCTCGACCATTCACGGACCCACGACCTCTTCCCCGGCCACGTCCAAAACCATTCCGACTTGAGCCTCCGTTACCACAATGCTTACATACATGCGGTTTTTCTTCACTAGCCAAAAGTAAAACCGCCTTGAATGCCTTCGGTTTTCTCCGTCCCTTTTAAACGCTCCTCGTAAGCCTTTAGTCTTCCAACGACTTCATCCAAAAGCATTGACTCCAAATCAAAACATTGCTCGATTGAAGCCACAATTTGGAGAAATGACTTAGGCATTGAATCAAGCAATCTTTTCACCAAATCAACTTCTTCAAGCTCGTAACCGAGAGATCTTGCTTTTGAGGCTAGACCGGTCAATTTTGACACAAACTCATCCACTGTTTTCGCCATCATTCATACGCAAGCTTTCAAGCTCCCTCTTCAATGTTGCAAGCCGAGCCGCTCTCACCCGATCCACACCCAAATAGCGAGTCTTCAATCCATCCCACACCTGTTTTGGATCGGTGTAATCAGCCATTTGCAAGGCCATGTCTTTCGGTATAGCTTGAAACAAGAAAGCAAGAGCTTGTTTCTTCTTCCTTGGACCTGAATCTTCATGCAATTGTCTCAGTTCCACTGTTTCCCATATACCATGAGCATCCATAATTGACTTGATTTTGACTGCCCACACCGGATAATTCGTCGAGGTCAAGACCGGAACTTGGTATGACATCGAACTTCCTTCTCTAGGTACCAAGGCCATTTTTTTTCTGTGAGTTGTGACAGCACCAACATTTTCTGATCAAATCTCTCTTGAGACTCCTCTTCCACCAGTCAAGAAAACCAAACGCCTTTTTCTTCTGTTTTCTTTACCCGCAAACAAGCCAAACCAAAAACCCCACCCGTTCTGATTTTTTCTGCTTGCCTTTCCGCTTCTGGTTAGGCTTCTAGAACATATTTGATCAAGGAAGGATGCTGCAACTTTTTTTGCAATCAAGAACCACTCAAACCCTCAACCGAGCCTGGGGCTCTGATACCAAATGTAGAATATAAAGCCAAAAGAAACATGTGTTTGTTTACTACTCAAAATGTCGACAGAAAAGAAGAAAGGAATATGCACTGTATTGAAAAAAAATGAAGACTTACATTATTCATTAACTCTAAAGGCTTTAAATAGCCTACTGACTACAACTTGCAACACAAAAGTAGGAATAAAAACTCCTATTTTTACTACACCTAAAGACCCACTCTCTAAAAAGTAGGAATAAAAGACTCCTATTTTTACTACACCTAAAGACCCACTCTCTAACGTATACCTACTTGCAAATCGGTCAAAGGAGTATACCAATTCTAAACTAATAAAATCAATAACTAAAGAAATAAAACCTAAACTAAATATTCTTTATTCCAATACCCAACTGCATGTCACGTGAATATGATAAATGAGCAAATTAATTCCAACAGGCACCACTCCTCCCTGGTGTGGCAAGAAACCAACAAAAAATGAGTGCAATACACCCTCCAACCTTACGAACGTATTCAATATCCCTATTTAAAGCTATAAACTCACTCTCATCGCCACTTTCCTCATCTCAGTTCAGTTCAGTTCTTGAAGTTCTCAATCAGAACAATTAAGCCGTCACAGTTCGCCTAAGCCTTCAATCTCGCCGTCGCATCAACCAGAAAGGATGGGAAACTTCATGGGGGTCGTTTTCATACCGAGGCTGTCTATTTTCCATCTACATCCTGCTCCATATCCTTACGCCTTCCATCCACACCACGAAGAAAACCTAACGATAGCAAGTCACATTCCACCGGAAGATATGGACAAAATTCTTGGGGTTGTTTTCATGACGACGCTCACTAATTTCCATCTACCTCCTGCTTACGTATATCCTTATCTTCTACTTCAAGCACAACAACGAGAAAAACATGTTATACAGAGAAAAAACGCCGACAAAATCTACCTGGACATTCCCTGTTAATGTTCTGAAGTTAAACACTGATGGGAGTTCGAAAGGGAATTCGGGTCCTTCAAGCTTGGGGGCTTAATTAGATATTGTAAAGGAATGTGGGTGTGTGGATACATGGGTAAAATGAAAGGAAGATCATATACGAGTTTAGAGGCTGAATTTGGAGTATTTATAAGAGATTGTGTTTGGTGAAAAAGAAGAACTTGTCAAACCTCTTGATTGAGACTGATTGTAAAGCTGCTTTGATGCTTAGGGTGCATAGGAGAATCTGATAAAGATAATCCAATGAAATTTGTTGTTGAAGATATATGAAGGATTATGATTGAGCAAAAATGCACTTTGATTCAACTATTCTGCAGATTTGTTAGCCAAATTGGGGGGAAATCAGTGTGAGAAATATAGTGTTTTTTGGATGAACCACCGGCCATTTTGATACCTTATCTTCTCCGAGACAATGAAGTGGGTTATGAGTATGAAAGGAATCACTAATTATTAAGTTTAATATCATTGTTTTAATAGTTTAGATGATTTTGTAAGTTGTATATAATGCTTCATCTTTTGATTTCAGGTGAGTCTAACTTTTTATCTTGAAATAAACTTGTTAATGTTCGGTAGTAATTATAAGATGGTCAAACGTCCAATAAAAAATTACAGATCTTCGTTCGTCTGCAAAGCAAATTTACTGTCACCTCCCAATTTAGGTATCACTTACAAAAAAACCCATGAATTAAAGGGAATATAACTCTAATTGATATATCATTCTTATTTGCATTTTGCATAAGAGCTAATTGGCAATATCAATTTATAGATTTTTCCTATTCATACAACACAATTTTCTTCTAGGATAAACGCATACTAATACCACAAGCTCAATTTATGTAATGCATAAATATATAAATTTGCAATGGCGTTTCATTTTGAGACACAAATTTGTTGTGTATCAGGAGTGTTTGCATATTAATAGTGCTATAAACTGGTAAAAAAAAATTCCTACACAAATTGGCGATAAAATAAAAATCATTTACATAAATCGGTAAATACCGCTACATGAATTAATATAAAACAATGTTGCTAGCATAGATTGATAAAAAAAGTAACATATTTTTATATAAATAAATATTTAACTCATGACATAATTTAGAGGTTGTATATTTTGGTAAAAAAAACTTAAAATGTTGTTTGCATATTTCATCTACAAAAATAGTGTTCGTATAAATTAAAAAAATATGAGATATTATTGGATAAATGCATATTTACGGGGCATGTCTGTTGAAGACTTTGTGCGAAAATTAAAAATGGACTCCTAAAATTTTGGAGTAGCAACGGATTAATGATGGAACCACGCAAAATTAGAAAAATTATAGGCCTCATGACGACACGTCTCTTGTGCGGTTGCACACCCCACATGTGTTTAGGGACGACCTGCATAGTTACATCTTTTTTATCTGTTAAATCTACCAAATTTATCATTTTTAATATTTTATATAAAATGGAAAAGATTATAAGTTTAATATACTAAAAGCAAAAAAAAAAAAAAATCATTATATAACATGAATAGATAAAATAATCAAAGCATAAAATATATATTTTTTGTTGCAATTATCAGTTGCATAATAGTTGGGGGACCATATTTGTTAACCCGTAAAACATATCAGATTCGCCGGACATATGACTCCCGATTTCGCCTGAACTTAAGCGCCGACTTTTGATTCTTATTTGCTTCAACGCTACTGCTTGCATCTTTCACTCATCGCATTGCCTTTCTCATCAATAGGTAACATCTCAACTTCTTTCTTTTGTTACTAGTTAGGGTTTTGGTTTCTTTCTTTTTTGACTCAACTATGGCTTTGCTGATGCACAAATGAATGTGTTTTTCACCTCTTTTGTTTCTAGTTCTCCATTTTAACTTCAATGGGAGACTACCATTCGTAATTACAACACTTACTTTTCTGGATTCAATATCCTTCAAGCTTCTTAGATTCATGTCTGAAGGTAGGTTTTGAGGAACAAACGTGGGAATTTCCTTCATTCGCTCATAATCTAGCCATGCATTTCATTGTTTTCCTATTATATTTTAGTTATCGTTTCTCGTGGGCGTACTTATGACTCATGTTTATCTTCTGAGGTTTGGATTTGTGAGAGATTTGCGGTTTCTTGTCCTTGACGTGCACCCATCGTTTCTTTAGGGCTTTTTTTTTCCCTTCTCTTCTTTAGGGCAAGAAAGAGCAACATAACATACTTCCATTTATTTGTCTATCATCGCATCCTACTTTTATTTCATTCTACTATAGCATATTAGCATTATACTGTCCGTTTATTTTCTTATCAAGGCATTGTACTTCAAAAAACCAATTTTAACATTTTACTTTTAATTGTTTGTTTCATGTCTATGAACAGATGAACAATTTGCTCCTGCAGTTGGGTAGCATTTAGAATGATAAAAACTTTGGCTCTTCCTAGCAAAGTAAGCAGCCATTGCAATTTGTTATTGCTTTTAATGTTATAGCCATCAAGATTTTCTTTGTTAAATTCTATATAATGAAATCAAAAGAATTCAGAATTGTAATTGTGTAGATGCTTTTCTTTATAAAAGCTAAGGAAAGTAACTTGTTTCTTAATAATTTTGATATTTTTCCTTTGATTAGCCCTCAAGATTATTTGGCCCAAATATTGAAGGTCTGAAAAGAGGTAAAGGGTACAGAGTGAAGATGGAACTTTCTATTGCTCAGCCAGATGATTGGCATCTTCATCTTCGTGATGGTGAACTCCTTCAAACAGTTGTCTCTCACAGGTTATTTTGACTTTCATTTTCTTCAATTCCCACTTGATGATCTTCAAATGAATTGAAATCTAAAGGAATCATAATCTGTCATGTGAGGGTATTTTGGTCTTTTAATGAAAATCGGAAGAATGGGATTTCTTATAGGAATGGTGAAATCCATTTTCAAGGGAATTCAATTCCGTCCATATGGCAACCAAACAGACCATGAAAATGGAATCTTGAATTCCATCAGAATTCACAAAGTCACTCTATTGCATTATTTTTTTTAAATAAAACATAAATATTTGTGTGATTAAGTTTTTATACTTTTAATTTGATGACAATTATTCATATAGTGCAAAACAATTTGGGAGGGCAATAATCATGCCAAATCTGAAACCACCAGTTACAACAACCACAGCTGCTGTGGCATATTACGATTCTATCCTCAAGGCACTACCAGACAACACTGACTTCACACCTCTAATGACTCTCTACTTGACTGATAAAACAACTCCACAAGAAATCAAATTAGCAAGTGAGTGAATCTTACATTTTCACCCATTCAAAGCTGCTTAATGGGAAAAAAGAAAACAGGACTTAAATATTGTCCACAATCAAGTTTCTTTACAGCCTTGTTTAATACTTTTAACAAAATGGCTTTAGATATTTATACATGATTAGAAACAGATAACAACATATATGAGCTTTGTTAGGGGAAAGTGGTGTTGTATATGCTGTGAAGTTATACCCTGCTGGAGCTACTACAAATTCTCAAGATGGAGTTACAGATTTATTTGGGAAATGTGTACCTGCACTTGAGGAAATGATTAATCAGAATATCCCCCTTTTGGTATTCTCATCTTTCTATATCTTCAATAAGTAGTTATAGGGTTAAATTAAATGCAAAAAATAGCAACACACTTACATAGAATACAAAACAATTCTCACTGGTATAAATATAGATTATTCAAAGTACATTGTTGTAATAGGAAAACATTTATGCAGGTCCATGGAGAAGTAACAGATCCCAAAGTTGACATATTTGATCGTGAAAGGGTATTTATTGAAACTGTTTTAAAACCCTTAATACAAAAGTTCCCAAAATTGAAGGTTGTTATGGAGCATGTTACTACTATGGACGCCATTAAATTTGTTGAATCTTGTGAAGAAGGTATACGGTATACTATTATTTATAAAAACATCTTATGTAATCTGTTCTTTCCTTAGTAAAAAAACCATATCTCTATTTTGTTTGTGGTTATTATGTTTAAAATCAAACAATTTTTTTTTATCAGGTTCAGTTGCGGCTACAGTTACCCCACAACATCTTCTTCTGAATAGAAATTCACTTTTTCAAGGAGGATTGCAGCCACATAATTACTGCCTTCCAGTGCTCAAGAGGGAAACCCACAGTATGTATCTTCCTGTTAATCTTAATTTCAGTTTCAATTTCATTGATTTGTTTATATTTTATAAGAAAATGATTGAAAGTAGGTTGCTATTTCTGGTTTCAAGTCTTGATTTTCTAAAACATTCATTTCGTATTCAACTACTCATATAGGACAGGCGATTGTTTCTGCTGTGACAAGTGGAAATAAAAGATTTTTTCTAGGAACGGATAGTGCACCTCATGAAAGGCGAACCAAAGAATCTTCTTGTGGATGTGCGGGTGTATTTAATGCTCCCGTGGCACTTTCTATTTATGCTAAGGTCTTCGAAGAGGTAACTTTTTTGTTTGATATGTCTCTTAGGAGTAGGCTGAGTTTTGATATCACACTTAGAAGCCTCTGACTCGGTCCTGACTCGGTCCTCACTCCTTTGATGTGCCTCTTACTCGGTCAGATTCAGATTCACACTGTGTCTGATTCAATCAGCAACTATCAAACAACCCCCAAGTAAAAAAGAAACAGGCATATATGTCTGTCCAGATTAAGTGCTTAATCCATTAAGTAAATAAGAAACAAGTCACCAACACCATTAAGCAACTTGTAATTTGGTTTTAGGCGGGTGCGCTTGACAAACTAGAGGCGTTTACAAGCTTTAATGGGCCAGACTTTTACGGGCTTCCAAGAAACACGAGAAAAATCACTTTGAAAAAGACGCCATGGAAGGTTCCGGAATCGTACTCGTATGCATCCGGAAGCATTGTTCCTATGTCGGCTGGGGAATCGCTCGAATGGCTGCCGACCTTTCCTTAAACGAAACAAATACTTTTAACAAATACAATAGGTTTATGAAGTCGAAAGGAAGAATAAATACTCGCTTTCTTTTCATCAAGATTGTCTTTTTGGTATGTTCGTCTTATGGTTAAATTATTGTCTTCCTTTTGGAATTTCGTTTCCGTATCCAGGAATTGATTGTAATTTTGATTTTAGAGTTGTCAAAGTTTTAAATTTATGTTAAAAGTTTTAAACATGTTAACTTACCTTCACATGTATCATATTTCGATCGATGGTTAAAATTAAAATAATACCAAATATTAAAAAAATGTAAACATCATATAAGATTTTTAGCCTTGGATTTTTTAATGGAAAATGTCACTCTTACACAGCTAAATTTTGGGTTTGTCCCAAATTAGTCATAAAATTTATTTATTTATTTATTTTTTATTTTTTTGCGCAATATGTCTAATATCATTTTATCTATTGGGGAAAAGACCCAAAACTATTCCGGTTTCACCGGTTACCATGGACTATGTGTGTGTAGGCCTGACAATCGTGTCGTGTTCGGGTTGGCGGATCAAAATATGCAAACCCAAACACGACCCATTTAAATATACAAGTCACGGGTTGGCGGGTTTGGAACATAAACCCATATATGATCCACCAACCTATTTATTTATACGGGTTCACAAGCTGGCGGGTTTGTGGGTCTAAATATTAGATATTTAAGTCTTAAACATCCAAATGAAAATTAAATGAAAATTAAAAACATTCGTAGAAACATGTTACAGACTTAGCCTTATAGGTTACGACTTATGACCTTAGACCATCCACCACGAGTAATAATGTCAAAACAATCAAATGGTCTATGAATAAATGTTATACATTATATAATACTTATTAAATATTAATACTTGATACATAAATACATTTAAAAATATAATAATTTTTTTATTAAGAATATAAACGGGTTGGTGGGTCAACCCGTTTATTTTTTGAGAAACCCATATATGACCCGTTTAATAAACGGGTTGGCGGGTTGAAAAACTCAACCCAAACCCATTTATTTCGTGTCGCGGGTCGTGTCGCGTGTCGTGTCGAGAATTACCAGCCCTATGTGTGTGTGTTTTTTTTACTTTATATTAAAATTGAATATTAATTTACAGACAAAACTTCAAAAATGGTCCCTATGGTTTCTGAAAATATCAAGTTTAGTCCTTAAGTTCAAAAAACCTCACAGATGGTCCCTGTGGTTTCAAAACTTTTAACAAATGGTCATTTTCGCTAACTCCGTTAGCTTTTGACCGTTAAGTGAAGGGCATTTCTGTCTTTTCACTATTATAGGGACCATTTTTGAAGTTTTGCCCTTCTTTAAAAAAAAAGAAAAAAATTATTATTTAATATTAAAGGTCTCTCTCTCTCTCTCTCTCTCTCTCTCTCTCTCTCCATTGTTGTGCTGGAAAAACGAGAGGAGAAGCTCACTAACTGCCATCTCCGGCCACTAAATGCCACCGTCAATCCACCCTCCGGCCACAGAACACAACCACATATACCCAACAACCTTTATCCTTTACCTTTGGACCGTAGCAGCCATCAAGAACCACCCATCGCGACTCATAAGTTACCAAGAATAGGGTTCTCACAATGTGTAATATTGAAATCTCGTAATGATTGTGGAAGCTTAGATATGTCTCCAATGACAGAAACTCGGATTTCATCCCTGTCATTGGAATTCCATTTTGAAAGTGGATTGAAATTGAACGAAAACCTATTCAAAGTGTTGGAAATTAGTCACTTATCGGTAAAAAAAAGATTGTATTAACTACCAAGTGTTTAAAATTATCAATTTATGAAGAACAACAACCGATTATATTACCTCTATTGCTTCTTTCTTGATGCCACAAGATTGAGAAAATTGACATTAGAATACCTCATAAAATACCCTGTATTTAATGCACGCCCTTCAGACCATGGTAAACACTGCAACATCAAATTAGATGCAGTGTCTAAACAACTCCTACAAGAACTTGAATTCAATGTCTTCAAGCATTGTGTCATTATATAAACTGATTCATTTCCATTCGCAGAAACTGTAACTTCTCTTGCAAAGTAGTCAACATTAGTCAACGCATCAGTCACAGATTTCAAAACAGCCTGTGTTACTGAATCTTGAAACGTGTTACTCTTCCTTGTGGTATTCCCACAAACAACAGTGTCGTTAGGTCCATAATACACATCAAAGAAACTGTAATTCTGGAATCGCATAAAATAGCCATCAAGATAAACCCTAGCTCCAGTGTAAGGAAAGCAACGGGGGACAAGATAATGTGTTGAATCATAGTAGATGATGCAATCGCTTGTAGAAAGATCTCCATAGCATTGAGAAAGCTCGAAATTACCATCAGGTATTGTGCCTGAATTTGCGGTTCCGAGAAGAGAAGATTGTACTTGGGTCCCAATCTTATCGACTGTTTGGGGGAGAGAGAGAGAGAGACCTTTAATATTAAATAATAAGGTTTTTTTTTAAAGAAGGGCAAAACTTCAAAAATGGTCCCTGTAGTAGTGAAAAGACAGAAATGCCCTTCACTTAACGGTCAAAAGCTAACGGAGTTAGCGAAAAGGACCATTTGTTAAAAGTTTTGAAACCACAGGGACCATCTGTGAGGTTTTTTGAACTTAGGGACTAAACTTGATATTTTTAGAAACTTCAGGGACCATTTTTGAAGTTTATGACATTTTTTCAAGATGAAGTTATGAAGATCATGGAAAAAAAATCACCGGTCGATCAATCTCCCACCACCACCCTAGTTCCACTATCACCATCCTCAACCTCAGTCAACCTCCCACGATTACAAGCCCTAAATCGATAGATTGCCGGTGCAAGAACCCAAAACGAAACCCTAAATTGGTAGATATCTGACGACGATTAAAATTTAGTTTTGAAAAGACGATTCATGTAATTGCGCTTGTAATTGTTCTTGCTGATAGTTTATGTACGTCTCTATTCTTGCTTTTGGGTTGTGAAATTGGTTCTTCTATTGCATTTGGATTTGTGTTCACAATTTGATGTTAGTCTTTATTTGGTGTTAACTGAGTTTAGATTGTTGTGTTCCAGCCTCCAAAGTCTCCAAAGCTACAGTAGCCATCTTTGTTGACAAAATGAAACCTACGGTGACAAGTTTTTCTTCCTACCCTATGATGAACACAATTAATGAAGGTTACACAAATGGTGGCTGTCATGGGTATAAATAGAGGCTTCATCTTCAGTTGTAAGCGTCCCAAAAACACAGAGAAACAGATAGTATAACACTTAGAGTGAGAGTGTTAGTGAGAGGGTTAGGTTTTTTGTAATAGTTGAGTGTGAGAGTTGCTCCTCCTATTGTAATTATATTTTAGTGTTTAATAAAAGAGTTTTCCAACCCCAACAACTGGTATCAGAGCTTGGTTTGGTGTCCAGGGATTTTTTCACGAATTTCTCTGTTTTTTCGTCAATTTTTTTTTGTCTCAAAATCGATTTCTGGGTACACCATTAGAAAGGTCTCGTTTCAGGGATTTCGAAAATATATTTTTCGTGATTTTTTGACCACGGGAAGACCTCCAAAACGCCGGTCAAAGATTGGTCAAACTCGCCGGAAAAACCAGGTGGCCAGAGAAGACTGCCGGAGAAGGAGTGACGTCATCAGTGACGTCATCATTGACCAGAAGTTTAGAAAAGTTGCGTTTTAGCCCCTGAAGTTCCAGAAAATTGCAAAAAGGTCCCTCTGTTTCTGAAAAACTGCAGTTCGGTCCCTGTTCTTCTAAAAACACCTGTTTTGGTCCCTGGACTTCTGAAAAGTTTCAGAAAGGTCCCTGGTTTGCAGAAACGTGTCAGATAGGCCCCTGTAAGTTCCGAAAATTATAGTTTAGCCCCTATAGTTCTGAAAAGTTACCAATTAGCACATAACTTTTCAAGAAAGTATATTTTGAGCCCGAAAAATTCTACCCCACCATTTTTGATGCTTCTGAATCCAACCGAGAGCTCGGTTTTATCTAATTATTCCTCGAGATATTTGTAAAATAAATTTGCAATTATTTTCGATGGAATCTACAAGTACGATTATGATGGTTCGACTTATGCCCACAAATTACAACATGTGGAAGCCAAGGATGGAAGATTTTCTTAATCTGAAAGATTTAGCAGAGCCTATAGAAAAGCAAGGCGTTAAACCCGACACGAAGACAGATGAAGTTTGGACAAGAATAAACAGGAAAACGGTGGCACAAATTCGACAGTGGATCGACCACAATGTTTTTCACCATGTCTCTCAAGAGACAGACGCGTACAAACTTTGGGAGAAGCTCGAGAATATGTATCAGGCAAAGACGGCACGCAATAAGACCTTGCTGATGAGGCGCCTTGTAAACCACAAGTTACGAAGTGGTATGTCCATAACCGAGCATACGAGTCAGTTCCAGGATCTCGTAAACCAGCTCGGTGCTGCTGATTGGGTTCTCAAAGATGAGGAACAAGCCATATTGCTCTTGAGTTCTCTACCATATAATTGGGAGACGCTTGTTGTGACTCTCAGCAACTCTGCCCCCGGTGGCAAAGTGTCAATGGAGATGGTCACAGACGCCTTAATGAACGAGGAAGCCAGAAGGAGAGAAGCTGGTACAGACCAGTCTTTTGCCCTCGTTTCAGAAAATAAAGAAAGAGGCGGGGGCAGAACCGGAGGCTGAGGTCGAGGTAGAGGTAGAGGCAGACATAGTCAAAGTAGAGGAAGATCCCAAGATCGTGGGAAATCACGAGATCGAGGGAAATCGCGAGAGCGAGGTAAATCTTCAAATACATGGTTCGAAGGCTATTGCAATCATTGTAATTATTATGGCCACAAAAGAAGTGATTGTCGAAGGTTCTTACGAGAGCAGCCCGAGTCAAGTCAGAATCCAAGCAGGGAGAATGGTGAAACCATGGTCACCATAACACAAGACGTTGCCCTTGTTACATACGAGGAAGAAGCATGCCTACATGTTGGAACTCATGATGATGAGTGGGTGATTGATAGCGCCGCATCATATCATTCGACTCCAAACCGGGATTTATTCACTACTTATAAACCCGGAGACCATGGTACCGTGAAGATGGGAAACACCAGTTTTTCAAGCATTGCTGGTATTGGTGATGTGCATTTAAAGACCAATGTTGGATGTACATTGGTGCTGAAAGATGTTCGTCATGTCCCAGAGCTAAGAATGAATCTTATCTCAGTTGGAGCTCTTGATGTCCAAGGATATGATAATCAATTCAAAAATGGCACCTGGAAGTTGTTAAAAGGTGCTATGGTTGTTGCAAGGGGACAACTTAATGGTACTCTTTATAAAAGCCATGCAAAGCTACTTCAACCAAGTCTCAATGCTATTGAAGAAGAGATATCACCAAACTTGTGGCATAGAAGACTAGGCCACATGAGCGAGAAGGGATTGCTGACTCTTGCAAGGAAGGAGTTCATTTCAATGGCAAAAGATGTTGCCCTAGATCATTGTGAATACTGCCTATTTGGGAAACAACACAGAGTTTCCTTTAGCTCCACAAGAAAGAACCGCTCTGAGTTGCTGAGCCTTGTCCACTCTGACGTATGTGGACCAATTGAAGTAGAATCTCTTGGTGGAAGCCGGTATTTTGTGACATTCATTGATGATGCATCACGAAAAGTATGGGCATACTGTTTGAGAACGAAGGACCAAGTATTGGACCGCTTCAAAGCTTTTCATGCAATGGTGGAAAGACAAACAGGCAAGAAGTTAAAATGTCTCCGATCAGATAATGGAGGCGAGTACTATTCCCGTGAGTTCTCTAAATACTGCACAAAACATGGTATCAGACATGAAAAGACTGTCCCACGAACCCCACAACACAACGGTGTAGTAGAACGGATGAATCGCATTATTGTTGAGAAAGTTCGATGCATGCTCAGCATGACTAAACTCCCAAAGCCATTTTGGGGTGAAGCTGTATTGACATCTTGCTATCTAATAAATAGGTCACCTTCCGCTCCATTGAATTTTGAAGTTCTGGAGAAGATATGGACGGGTAAAGACATATCATATTCTCACTTGAGAGTATTTGGGTGCAAGGCGTTTGCACATGTATCAAGTGAATTGCGGAAGAAGTTGGACATCAAATCCACTCCATGCATCTTTATTGGATATGGAGATGAAGAGTCCGGGTACAGGCTATGGGACCCAGAACTAAAGAAGGTTATTCGAAGTAGAGATGTGGTTTTCTATGAAAACCAGTATTATGATTTCAAGGCACCGGTTAACAAGCAACAAAGCTCCAAAGTTTCAGATATAATATCTGAAAATAAAGATGATGTTTCCACTGAAGAAGAGGATGAAGAAGTTGATGATGCAAATCAAGAAGGTGTTGAGCAGGGGGAGCTTCCACCCCATGATACTTTAGATACATTTCCAGAAGTTACAAATGAAGGAACTCAAGTTAGACGATCCGAACGAGTTCGTGCTCCATCAAGAAGATATCCGACTTCAAACTACATCCTTCTTACTAGTGAGGGGGAGCCGGAGAGCTTTCAAGAAGCTCAATCTCATATTGATATAGCAAATTGGCAGAAGGCCATGGAAGAAGAAATGAATTCTTTGCAGAAGAATCAAACATATGAGTTGGTGAAACTCCCCAAAGGAAAGAAAGCCTTGAAAAACAAGTGGGTTTTCAAGTTGAAGAAAGATGGCAAGGGAAATACTATTAAGTATAAGGCGAGACTCGTTGTCAAAGGTTTCCAACAAAAAGAAGGAATTGAATTTGATGAAATTTTTTCGCCGGTTGTGAAGATGATGTCTATTCGAGTTGTACTCGGATTAGTTGCCAGTCTAGATCTTGAACTTGAGCAGATGGATGTGAAAACAACCTTTCTCCATGGTGATTTGGATGAAGAAATATACATGGAGCAGCCTGATGGCTTTAAAGTCCCAAAGAAAGAGCACCTCGTCTGTAAATTAAAGAAGAGCCTTTATGGTCTTAAGCAAGCCCCAAGGCAGTGGTACAAGAAGTTTGATTCATTTATGATGAATCATGAGTACAAGAGAACTATTGCAGACCATTGTGTCTATCTGAAGAAGTTTCCAGATGGGAAAATTGTCATCCTTTTGCTCTACGTGGATGATATGTTGATAGTGGGCCAAGATGCAACGATGATCAACAACTTGAAGAAGGATTTGTCTAAGTTCTTTGATATGAAATACTTAGGCCAAGCACAACAGATATTGGGCATGCAAATTATCCGTGATAGAAAATCAAGAAAATTGTTCTTATCACAGGAGGAGTATGTTGAACGTGTGATCAAAAGGTTCAACATGGAAAGTGCCAAGCCCGTTGGAACACCCTTGGCTAATCACTTCAAGTTGAGTAAGAAAAATTGTCCCTCTTCTCAGAAAGAAAAAGAAGAGATGAAAGCAGTCCCTTATTCCTCAGCCGTAGGAAGTCTTATGTATGCGATGGTATGTACAAGACCAGATATTGCTCATGTTGTTGGTGTGGTGAGTAGATATCTAGCTAATCCGGGAAAGCAACATTGGGAAGCAGTCAAATGGAAACTTCGATACCTAAAAGGTAGTTCAAAACTATGTTTATGCTACGGGGGAGCAAAGCCAATCGTGGAAGGTTATACAAATGCCGATATGGCAGGAGATCTTGATAATAGAAAATCTACATCAAGTTATATTTTCACTTTGGCAGGGGGAGCTATCTCATGGCAATCCAAGTTACAGAAGTGTGTCGCACTGTCAACAACAGATGCCGAGTATATTGCTGCCGTTGAAGCTGGGAAGGAGCTTATATGGATGAAACGGTTTCTTCAAGAATTAGGCTTTCCACAAGAAGAGTACATCATTCATTGTGATAGTCAGAGTGCTATGGACCTAAGTAAGAACTCGATGTACCATTCTCGCACAAAACATATTGATATCCGTTATCACTGGCTTAGAGAAGCAATTGAGGGACGAGAATTGAAGTTGTTAAAGATCAACACCAACAACAATCCTGCAGACATGTTGACAAAGGTGGTGACACAAGAGAAACACAAACTATGTGGTGACATAGTTGGGATGAGGATTGTTGGACGGAGACTAGAGGGGGAGATTTGTTGTGTTCCAGCCTCCAAAGTCTCCAAAGCTACAGTAGCCATCTTTGTTGACAAAATGAAACCTACGGTGACAAGTTTTTCTTCCTACCCTATGATGAACACAATTAATGAAGGTTACACAAATGGTGGTTGTCATGGGTATAAATAGAGGCTTCATCTTCAGTTGTAAGCATCCCAAAAACACAGAGAAACAGATAGTATAACACTTAGAGTGAGAGTGTTAGTGAGAGGGTTAGGTTTTTTGTAATAGTTGAGTGTGAGAGTTGCTCCTCCTATTGTAATTCTATTTTAGTGTTTAATAGAAGAGTTTTCTAACCCCAACATAGATTTTATTTTGCAATTATTTTTCGTTTTTGTTTTCTCAAAGCCACGAAGAATTGTGTTTTGGTTTTTTGGGTTCAGGATATTAGTTTTTGGTACAAATTGTTCATCATGCTGTTGTTGTTCTTCTTGGTGAGCCATCTTCTGGTTTTCTGTTCCTCTGCTGTATGAGTGAAATGGTGAATTGTGTTTTCCAATTACTCTCTCCATCTCGTCCTTTCGTCCTTTCTCATCTATGCTTACTTAAATTTGAAACCGTTTAAGACCTTCAAATCGAAAACCAACATCATTCCATCTTCATCTTTGAAAAAACTGGTCATAAACCCACATCTCTATATGCTTGGATGCTCATAGATAAGAACAATCATGCAGTAATATTTGTACATCGTGCATCAAAGATCGTACATAGTCTATAGCTCTCATTAATGGCGTTAATATCACCGATGACGTTCTGTTCATCTGACGTAGCTCCGTTACAAACCCTCACAATGTGACTTTTGTGGTCCGGCTGACGACGTCCTTTTCCAATGCAATTGAAGCTTCTTCTAAAGCTATCGAAGAAGTAGGTTCATTATCATCATTCATTGTTGGAAAATTATTCTCACCTTCTTCGATATGCTCCCTCTCGTCTTCATTTAGTGAGTTTTAGATAAAAATTAATAAAAACGATTTTATTTTACCAAATCCAGACGGGTTAAAAGCAACGTTCTAAATAACGTAAGGCGTGACTTGGCGGCAAGGTCAAAATTAAGTCATGACAAGCTTTGGCGAGCCATGACGTTTTTCAAGGCGTGACTATATTATATACATTAAAAGATAGAAATCATATAATTATTGAATTATATCAAATACATGAAGTTTTTAGAAATGTTATATTAATATCTAATAGAAAAAAGTTAACAAAAACTCATTTATTTTAGGCTCGATAAAAAAAAACAAATCAAAAAAATTAAAAAAACCCGCGCCTTGAAAAAAACTCGCACCATAACGCGATAAGGCGCGCCTTGACACGTTATTTGGGCGTCACGCTTCACAAACCCGCCTTGGATGTTTTCGTAACGGCTACACCACGCCTCGCGCCATGGCACGCCTTAAGGCACGCCATGGCGCACTTTTTAGAACCATGGTTAAAAGTGATAGAGGACAACCACAAGCCAAAAAACTGGATCGATAATTGAGATTGAAACATGGGGCATTTGTAATAGAATTATTGAAAATTACATGAAAGAGAGAGAGAGAGAGAGAGAGAGAGAGAGAGAGAGAGAGAGACCATGCCAACACAACTTGGCAAATTCTGTTGACCAAAGTGTCACCTGACGAGCCATGTCACATGTAACTCATATGTGTTACAGGTTGCTTCTTTTTCCCTTCAAAAAAATGGTTCATTTGATAGGTAAAATGATATTTTATAGACCTATTATGCAAAAAAAAAATTGATGACCAATTCAAGACAAACCCGAAACTTAGTTGTGCTACAATGTCATTTTTTTTAACTTTTAACAAATATCTATGCCTATATATATATATATATATATATATATATATATATATATATATATATATATATATATATAGAGAGAGAGAGAGAGAGAGAGAGAGGTTCAAGTATTCTAACTAATTATTGTTGGATTAGTGTCTAAGTCTATAACTATTTTGGTATGTACTTGACCCGATGGTGCATGGTCCTTTTGGGTTGCCTTCATCAAAGCAACTTGATAGGATGAATTATGGAGATAGAGGATTAATTATAATTTATTAATATATTATGAGAATAATATATTAAAAGGAGAAATCATATTGTTTAATTAATATTAGTCAAGAATTAATGAAGAATTAATTTTGTGGCTAAAAGAGATTAATTAAACTTAAGGGACTAGAACTATCAGTTGTGTGATAGTTAAATATTGGGCTAATGGACTCCATATTAGAGGAGGGGACGAATTCTATGGGTAAACCCATTAGAAATCGTCCAATGCCTCTAAAAAGGGAGTCCATGGGCTGCTTAGGGCCTAAGCAGTCAAATTAGGGTTTCCTTGTTAGATAACCCTAATAGCCTCACTATTTAAGGACCCCTAGGGCACCAAAAACGAAACTAACTAATTCCTTAGGGTTTCTAGACGTTTTGGGTGGCTCTTCTCTTCTTCTTCTTCATCCTCTTGCTCTTGGTGTTTGTAAGACATTAGAGGAGTGACACTTATGACTCTAAGCTTTCAGAAGCCAATTACAAGGAGGAATTGAGATTTTTATTGCTACATAACAAACAAGGTAAGATCTAAACCTTATTCTTATGTTAATATCGATTATTGTCACACCCCAAAACCGGAACGGCGGAAACGTTCTGGGGCGGAGGACGTCATTTAATGTATCACAACAATGCAAAGTAGTAAACAAGCAACAACATCGTCCATTGAATTAATAGAAATAGTTTAATACATGTGTGTTCTTTTATAGTAATAAGACACTACAACAAGTAATCAAAATAAAAGACGAGTCTTGACTGCTCCGTCTTCGCAAAACCTGGTCATCGTATCTGTCTACTGGTGACCTGAGAATACAAGTTATTTTGAAAGTGTAGGTCAACATTTAAGCTGGTGAGTTCATAAGTATTTAATGTCATTGTTCGTATAAGTTTGATGATAACATTTGGAATCGTTCAATGTAATTGTTTGCATATGTTTTGAAAACTCCTAGAAAATCCCATATTTTCTACTAGTATAAAATTAGCCTTTTATCAAGGCCCAACTGTTTTGAATATTTGTTTCTAAAAGTCCAACATTTATCCATGAGTGTGTGGTAGTTTAAAAGTTCCAAAACTGAAATGAAATCGTGTTTTTCATGCCTAGAGTAGTAGATTTGTGTAAATATAAAATCACTAAGGCATTTGATAACCCCGTAAACCAACGTGTTTCTAATACTCCATGTGAGTTTTATAACCATACTAATGACCCAGACTGCCTGTAACAACGTTCTTCAGGCGTTGGAATGTTATGACGTTTGTCACCCCAGGCCTGCCGGCCTAACTGTAGCTAACAACTTAGGTGTGGGATTGTCAATCCCGTATAGATCTATACACAAGTATCACGCTCCCCCTACAAGGGATTATGGTATATAATACAGGACTTAAAATGCATACTCGAAAGTACGTGAAATGTCTCACAAAACTTAGTATAAAACAAATTTACGTATGAAAATGTCCATTTGTTCTTGTGTATGAAAATATCTCTTTGATATAGTGCTTCTAGTATGTAAATGTTCATGATTTTCTCGTAAACTATACCTATTATAGTTTTTCAAAGTGTGTGTTTCGTTCATATAGTAAACCCTAGTGTAATGCTCACTTGTTATGTAAAGTGTAACATTTAAAGTGACATAAATGATCACATATACTTAAAGTATAAATAAAATGTTTGATTCGTATATATATATATATATATATATATATATATATATATATATATATATATATATATATATAAACATGTTTTATTTCCAAAGACAAGACGTTATCGAGTATATATATTGCATACGAAAGTTCCTATGTAGTAGTTATGAATCACATATGATTTACTTGATAAAAAGAGTATATAGTGAAACTTTATGTTACACACGATAATAACCGTGTGTTTACTTGTATCCCCCCCCCTTAAAAGTGTATAAAAAGCATTGATAAAAACATTTGAAAGTGTAGTTTATAAGGGTATGAACTCACTTGATAGATCGAAGAAAGCGAGATGATAATCGAGCAGAACTTCGACTTGGAAGAGTTGATTTTTCTTGGGAATCTCGGGAATCTCAGGAGTGTAGAACCTTCCTTCGGAACTTGAGTGTGAAAACCGGGGCTTCGGGAGGGCTTCGGGAGCTTAACCGCAGAGTTTCGGCACGAGAGATGGAAGAATGGAGCACCTAAACCCGGCACCCCAAGAGTTCTATTTATAGGGGTGGATTTTTGGGTGCCATGTCGTGACAAAGGCTGGCCACGTTGTGGGGAGAAAATATTATCTCCTTCTGTTGATTGGACGCCCTCAGTCACTTGTCGGGTCGCGGCAAACTGTGCCACGTCGTGGCGGACCTGACAACCTCGGATTTTGGACCCCGAACTTGTAAAATCCATAACTTTCGCGTACGAGCTCCGTTTTCGACATTCTTTATATGCACGCGTAGCTGAAAATATGCTCTACAACTCTCGTTTAGACTTAGTCGGCTAATTTTGACTTTATTTTTAATTATCTATTTTCAACGGGTTGGGACACGAAAAGTCCGTTAAAAATCCATAACTTCTTCATCCGATGTCCGTTTTCGTCAGACTTTTCGCCGTTGCGCTAATATTGTTGAGACCTTCGATTCTCATTTAGGTTGTTTTGGTCAAAAGTCTCTCGAGCTCTATTTCGAGTTTTTAGCTGTCAACTGTTATATCCGGATCCTGGAAAAATCATAACTTCCTCATACGAAGTCAGATTTGGACGTTATTTTTGTGTACGCTCACGCTTTAATGATATCTACAACTTTCATTTAGATACTTAAGGCTAAAAACCATTGTATTGAAACTTTGCGTTTTTCGTTTAATCGGTGTTGCCGGTTTTGTTGGAAATCTTAGAAGGGTCATAACTTCTTCGTTATAACTCGGATTTTAGTGTTCTTAGTATTTCTGTAAACCTTGACACAATATCTAACATAATAGATATTCCTATAAAGACTTTTGCACATTTATTTTTCGAAGTTAATTTCATTATATCAAAAGTGGTTACAATACTAGACATTTTAGGTCATTATATAGAGTCGAAATATCAGGTTGTCACAATTATCACATGCTAGATCTAGGGTTTAAAGTCTTGGATGAATGCATGTACAATAGAGAAACCTAGATCCAAGCATTAGGGTTTGCATGAGCACATAGGATGTTCTTATGACCTAAACTCATCAGTGGTATCAGAGCCATGATTGATTTCTATTGTATTGATGCCTCATATATTCATTCTTGCTGTAAAATCGATTTTTGGGCTCTCTGTCTGATGAACTCGACGAGTTCCATGAGGAACTCGACGAGTTGCATGAAATCGACGAGTTCCCATGTGAACTCGACGAGTTTTGCTGTCAGAAAGAGGGATTCTCAGGATTTCATGCCTATTTTGCTGAGGGATAATTGCTAAATCGTTTTTTATTGATAAAGTACGAATTTTATTGATATTGGATGATTATCCTTACAAAAATAAAAGATAATTTCAAATTAATCAAATGTTTACTTCCTTATATGATAAATGTTAATTTTTTGGATTATTTGATCATTATCTTGAATGAAATTGAATTAGGTCATAATTAGATAATCACTAATTAATTGTTTAATTGCCTTATTTGTATTTTGATCTAATAGTTTTGAATGGTTTCAAAACTTGCCCTCAAGTTTTGGAATTAAATTTTTTTTGATTAAAAAGTTTAATTTTGAAATATTTAAATTCTAAACCCTAATGATTTGAAATGTTTCAAAACTTGCCCTCAAGTTTTGGAATTTAAATTTTAATTAAAAGTTTAATTTTAAAATGTTAAATTCTAAAACCCTAATTTTTGAAAAAGTTCAAATTACACCCTTATGGTTTTATTAAATTAATTAAGTGTATAATTAAAAGAGAGTTAATAAATCCATAGTGATATGGTTTACATTTAATTAAAATTGTAATTTATTAAATTAGACCACCTAGTATTTTAAAAGTGTAAAATACACCCTTATACTATATATAACATTAAAAGTCTAATATTATATATATATATATATATATATATATATATATATATATATATATATATATATATATAACTTAAACTGCTAGTGTTACCGTTAGTAGGCCTCATTCACGAAGTCGATCTATAAACGGGGTATAAGGTTATGGCCTATAAAATGGCCGTTTAATGGGTGTTCACTCTCACCCACCGCTTTCTTTATTGGTGGAGGGTCGTTAGCCGAACGGGTAGGATAGGGCAAACCCTTTCCATTAAAATTATAATGAATTATAAAGTAACTAAATGTTTTTACAACATTCCCAATCCTAGTTACTTTAGGCAAAAGTGAATTTGATGCAATTCCATGAAATTACACTTTGTACCCTTGCGAAGACGTTAGTGGAGCGTGTATGGTTAACACACACACTAAATGGCTCTAAGAAAATATAGCAAAGGGTGACTCAATGTTTGTCATAGTTTGGTGGAGCGTGTGTGGTTAACCGGCACATTGAATAGGTGACAGTAACATTGGGGGCACCATGTAAGTTTGCATGGTTATTCACACCCTGTTTTGTGATCCTCGGCATCCCAGTCACAAATCAAGGGGCATATCGAGATTTAAACATGTCATTGAAGAGTTCAATGAATCTCAAAGGATCTAGGAGTTTTTCAATAAATTTAAAACCTAATCTCTTTTTTGTTTTCCATGGTGGAAAATTAGTGAATCGTCATTCACTTACCTTAAAATGTTCTACAATTTGGGTTACAGCATCCCTCTCCCAACTTGTGGAATATTGTGTTGGGTCCTAGCCTTAATATCTCATTTGGGTGATTTATTAAGGACTCAATCAATCAACTAACTTGATTTTTATCCCGTTTTGTAGATGTATGAATCTAACTGTGGTCTTCCCAAATCCCATGGAAAAGGCTTTTCTGCTCAAAGTGAAAGTCTGTTATACAATGAAGGTGAAAGATCAATCCCTACATTGTGGACTAGCTTGGTTTCACTTCCTCTTGTTGTTCTCCCAAACCCACAAGATCGAAGAATTGAAAAGTTCAAAATACTCTAGCCCTGTTGGCAATGAAACATGAAGATGGAAAATCCGTGTGTGCTCACGTCCTAGGGATGAAATCACACATCGATAGGTTGACAATGTTGGGTGCATCTTTCTAAAGAAGTTGGCTGTAGACTGGGTTTTTCAGTCACTCCCTAAATCATATGATACGTTCGTAAGAGAGTATTATATGATGGATCTTGACGCGACCCTCATTGACCTAACTTACATGCTTATTACTGCTGAATCATAAATGATTTGGCAAAGTAATGGAGCATATTTGTCTGGTAATTCAACCAACCATGCTTTCGTGGTCGCTCTAGGAGAAGCCAGCTGTTTCTGCTGCCAAGAGAAGGGACGTTGGATACGAAGCTGCCCAGAGGATCTGAAGAATCTAAAAGATGGGAGAGTCAAGAAGTATGGCTCTATTTCAGGTAATATCCACTATCTAACTCCATTAAGTTCCTATTCATTGATTCTTAATACATAATGTGATAAGATTACATTTGAATGTTTTGCAGGATCAGGGAAAAGAGAGGAAGCTTGATGGAAGAGCAAGATGAATCTGATCACAAAGGAATGGATCACGATTGCATGGATTCAAAGATCAGATTTTGAGCTTAGAAAGTTATGATAAAGTTGTTAGGAATATTTGATTACATAGTTTTTCAGTTGATTTTGCATTGTAAGGACATGTTTTCCGCTACTTTTATGAATAAAATAAATTTTATTTTGTCTTTTATATATATATATATATATATATATATATATATATCCTTACAATGAAATCATTGTGAAATAAATTGATGTTTATGTATTTCTATAAATGGATGTGATTCTTAGTGATGTTATTTATGGAAGTGTTAAATTTCTCTAAGTAAGGAAAGATTCCCATCACCCAAGTTTCAATTGGAAAGAAACTTGGAATCATATGATTCAAATCATGTGATGTATGGAAATCTTGGTACTTAGAAAATTAAGACTAATTCCTTGATCACACAAGTACGTGTGTCAAGTGAAGGACTAAAGGACTAGAACACAATGTTGTGCACTAGTCAAGTCCACCACAGATAACAATGAGACTATTTGTCATGCTTTACCAAAAGGTCTAGTAAATGTGGTTATACTTACAAGATTAAGTGTAATTCTGAATCATTGAAAGGTTTCAATGAATGGGAGAACGAATAAGAAGAATCAATGAAGGCAGAAAGATAAAAGTTTTCTCAAATCTAAAAAGAAGGGAGAGTACTTTTATATCAATTTTTTGATCATCTTAATGATTAAGAACCATATCACAATTGATTGTCTCAGAACATATTAGTGTACTAGTATGGTTAAGAGGAGGAATCAGAAATTGTTGAAATGGTTAAATCAAAAGGATGAGTCATACTTCGTTCCTAAATCAAGTCTTAGAATCGTACTCCAAGATTGTGATTTGAGTGACACACACTCATCAAATGTGAAGTAGAAAATTGTTTTTCTTACTCTTGCACGTTTGAAATTGGTAAGTTATGATGTCTTGGAGAAGACAAAGACCAACTAAGACCAAATGTGTGTAATGTTTTGTCTTGATATAGACACACACTAACTCTTGGATATTTGTTTATCAAGAAATGTTTCTTGATAAGAGAATCTAATATGTCAAGAGGTCAGTGGGAGTCTGAAGATCTTGAAAAGATTCAAGAACTAATCAAGAGTAAACCTATTAAACACTAGCACACGACTTGAGGTTTGTAACCTATCGTGTTGACAAAATTCTATTTCTATGCCAATCCTGTTGAGTGATTATGCATATGAGTTCTACGAGTTCTCAATACACTGCATAAGGAAAGCACCTTGTTCGATGAAAGTACATTGACCTGCGTAGGTGAGCTGCTAGATAACTTGGAAGCAATGGTGGGACCCTTGATGGCAAGAAATTAAGAATGAACAAGTTATGTCCATAAGATTTTGAATTTGTCACAAACATAATCTTTCGATTATGGTTATGGCAAATTCACATGGATAGGAACACATACACCATAAAATCTAAGTGTCATAAGGTTTCTCTCCTTCATGAAAATGATTGTGAGGAAATGCTTTCACTAAGAGAGATTTTAAGGAGATAGTGATTATGAAAATTGCTTTCTCAAATTCGATTATGATTACGACATCCCTCTTCATAGTTCGAATTGTGAGATTTGGCAATTATTCTGAACATTTGGGACTTAGTAAAATAAGTTCTGAATTAGTTTAGACACACATGTGAGCTGTCTAAGGAAAGGTGTGTGATTTTGAGAAACTTAGATAAAGGCTTATCGAAGCATGTCGTATTAGAAACGATGATCTTCGGAAGTCAATAAGTATTGTTTTCTAGAAGTTTAGTTGGTTTCTAAATACGTGTCAAAGCTAGTGGAAGCATAAATGTTATGCTGGAATGGATATAATCATCATGTTAGTGGGATCAAGATTATTATTTAAGTATTGCAAGTTGACAATATTAATTATAGAAAAACAAAAGTTTCACTTTGCAAAGTTGCAGGGGTTGAAATGTTGTTTTTCCTATAATTAAGAAAGAGAATGTTATACTTCGTTTCCAATCTAAAAGCTTAGATTGAGAAATTTAATTGTATTTAGTCAAGGGTATATTTATTATTTGCATTCACAAAATACGATTATGATTACATCATCCATCTTCATAGTTCGAATTTTGAGAACACGGCAAATAGAAATATTATGACGATATTATAGTAAGAAACTGGTAAAGTATCACATTTTTCATTATGAATTGTATCCCATACGCTTCGGGTATAGGATCGATTGCATACACTGTAATATTCGACCGTTCTAAAATTTTCAAAATGCCTAGGGCATTTAGAGGGAAAAAGGAAATAGAACCGGTTTTGACTAAAATAATTCAACAACTGCCAAGGACAGTCTAAGGTTCGCCAAGGATTGGTCGCTTGTGGACAGTTGAAAGTATAGTCATGGATGGACCATATTGACATTATTATGAATAGATAAGATTCTATTTAGAATGAGTTGTCATATGGAAAATTTGGAAATGTTTCCATATTGGGAGTTGGATATCGAGAATAAATGTCTACATTAGAAACTTTTATGCAAGAAGGATGTTCAAAGGAATGTACTTTGAATATGAGACTTCATGACTATGGAAGTGTCTTGTAACAATCTCCAATAGAGTACTTTGTAATTTCATTGGCCGAGTCTTGGTGACTTTTGTGTCATGACATTACGAAAGGACTGTTGCATAAAATGTTAGAATCTAACATATTCTATTAGTGGTGAGAATTTAGTATTCTTACACTAATGGATTAGGAATTGTGAAATGAGTGTGATTGAAAATGTTATTCAATTATACTATTTCACAAAGTAAGGACCATAGGTAAACATAGTGTGCATGCTAAGAGCATGGGACAATTGTTGTTATAATTCAAGTAATAAGTTGATTACCTGAAACATTATACAATGAATAATGTGTAATCAATATGGTGATTAAATAAAAGGAGTTTTATTTATACTCAAAAGTTTGGGGCCATATTGGGTTCGATTATTCTTGTGTTTCACTTTGCATGTTTTGACTTCTTGAATAATAAGATTATTTGAACGTTCCACAGTCGCTCATACTTTGGGAGTAGGTATGAAAGAAGATTGTCATGAATTGGTTTGTAGATTGCCTAAAGTGTATTAGACATAGAGAATGTTTGCTGCAACGTTCATGAGTGCTTATGAATATGATTTGAGCATTGGATTAAACCCACGCTCACTTGGATCGCTTCATGGATTTTATCACGAGTGATTGGTGAGACGATAATATCTTATATTCTTGAAACCGAGATGTGTAAGTTGTATCTTGCGAGTCGGTTACACATTGATAATATGTAAACGCACCACTAACTTGGAGTTATAAAACATATTGTTGTGTGTGATTCGGTAAATGAGTGCAAGTGAGCATTGAGTCGAAGTTTATCTGTTCATTTTACCCAAAGTGGGATAAAAGCGATATTTGTGGGCCCCTCGATGATTTAGTGATGACACCTAAGCGCTTAGCCAAGCCGGGATTAAGTTGATGTGTTCAATTGTGATCTGTTGTCATTCGTCATAAATCAAAAATCGGGAAACAACACATAGACTAAGAGAATGATTTAAATCCATGTCTCAGTCTATACGATATCATGAATGGAGGAATATATGATCCCTTATCTAAAGGACACGCTTTATGATAAGATCAGAGTTGACAACGGCTTTTGAAAGCTACGATTGCGGATCAGGATCTGAAGTCATACGCATAATAGTTATTAGACTTATCCAAGTGCGAGACTGTTGGATTAGTGTCTAAGTCCATAACTATTTTGGTATGTACTTGACCTGATGGTGCATGGTCTTTTTGGGTTGCCTTCACCAAAGCAACTTGATAGGATGAATTATGGAGAGAGAGGATTAATTATGATTTATTAATATATTATGAGAATAATATATTAAAAGGAGAAATCATATTGTTTAATTAATATTAGTCAAGAATTAATGAAGAATTAATTTTGTGGCTAAAAGAGATTAATTAAACTTAAAGGACTAGAACTATCAATTGTGTGATAGTTAAATATTGGGCTAATGGACTCCATATTAGAGGAGTGGGCGAATTCTATGGGGAAACCCATTGGAAATCGTCCAAGGCCTCTAAAGAGGGAGTCCATGGGCTGCTTAGGGCCTAAGCAGTCAAATTATGGTTTCCTTGTTAGATAACCCTAATAGCCTCACTATTTAAGGATCCCTAGGGCACCAAAAACGAAACTAACTGATTCCTTAGGGTTTATAGACGTTTTTGGGTGGCTCTTCTGTTCTCCTTCTTCATCCTCTTGCTCTTGGTGTTTGTGAGTCATTAGAGGAGTGACACTTGTGACTCTAAGCTTTCAGAAGCCAATTACAAGGAGGAATTGAGATTGTTATTGCTACATAACAAACAAGGTAAGATCTAAACCTTATTCTTATGTTAATATCGATTATCACATGCTAGATCTAGGGTTTAAAGTCTTGGATGAATGCATGTACAATAGAGAAATCTAGATCCAAGCATTAGGGTTTGCATGAGCACATAGGATGTTCTTATGGCCTAAACTCATCAATTATTGTGTAGATGTAGGAATGATTGTGAGCCAATAAAAATTTTAAAATAAATTAAATAATTAAATAAATAAATAAGGGTATTTAAGTAATTTGATTAATAACTTCCAAAAATATTCTCTATGTTAGGGTAATTTACCTAATTTATCATCTCTTGATATACGACCGTCACTTTAAAAAAACCCTTTCCACCTAAAGAAACATCAACCCACGAAATCATCATCAAGAAGTGCCTCCGACTGATATCTTTATCACTAATTGTAGACAACCACCACCATCTTCTTGTCTTTCCGGTTGCTGACCACCACCATCATCTTCATCGTAGACGACCACCACGACTAGCCTCTTCCTTCCTCGTAGCCACTGCTGCCGACGACCACCACGACTACCCTCTTCGGTCAAAACAAAAGATGCATGGAATAAGGAACGAGGAAGACACAAATACAACAGGAGGTGAAGATGCTATTATCAATTCGAAAGTCAAATCACCAGCCACTTTCCACAGAATCAATTTCTCTGTCACAATCTCTGGTCAAAGGAGCAATAGGCACACCCAAATTGGTAAGAAAATAACACCACTACTACTTTCTTCACATGGGTTTTTCACAATCGTGTGTAAATCTGAGCGTTGGTTGATAAATAGAACTCAAAATCTGAATTAATCGTCAAGGGGGCTCTAATAGGTACAAAAGAACCTGGTAATGAACACGAATTATAAATTTTCGGGGGTGGGAATGGGGCCTCTTCTGTAAAATCTGCTTCCATAGAGCTTCGAAATTGAAAATAAGGTAAACTGGAGAAGAAACAAAGATACGATATCGTGTTACAATTCTTCAAATTTTTATCAATTTTGAAACATCCCAAAAATACGGTCCAAAAAATTCGTTTTAAAAATCATTTAAGAAAATCCTAATTCATTAAACATCACAATAAAGATCAAAAGCTATATATCTCAATCATCATGACAAAGTACTGTATCAAAATCATGTCTTAAAATATCAGAGTCTAAACATCCCAGGCTGAAAGAACGGTGTGTGCACTGCAATCATCCCGAACTCTTCCCTTTGCTACCGGAAGTACCTGAAACCAAATCTGAAAACTGTAAGCACGAAGCGTAGTGAGTCTCCCTACACTACCACATACTACACATAATCACATAATCGCATATCACATACATTGGGCCTCACCCTGCTACATTAGGCACTGCCTGATATCGACTTGTTCGGCATCGGGCACCGCCCTGCATCAGACAACATCTGGCATCGGTCCCCGCCCTGCATCGGGCCCCACCCGACATCGAGCAAAGATCGACATACATATGAGAATAACTACCAATACACATAACATAAGCATAACTACTTAGCCATAACACATACACATTCCTCGGGCCCCGCCTGACATCGGACCAAAATCCGGAAACATGCAAAAATCCTCGGGAACCGCCCCGACATCGGACCGAAATCCGGAGACATACAAATACATAAACATGAAAGAATCACAAAGACATCAAGAATACTAACATTCTTCGAGTATCGTCCCGACATCGGATGGAAATCTGGAAAAACATATACATCTACATCGGGCCCCGCCCCACATCGAACCTTAATCAGGAACGCCCTATCATACATAAACAGGCCGGCCTTGGTGCCTTAGACCCATTCCTATTGGAGGAAACTCACCTCGCAAAGTTGACTGTTGAAATATCGAGTAAGGAATATCCGATGGCAGCTCCAACGACTCCCCGACTATTAATATCACAATAACACTTGGTTAAAACATAATAATCCTCCTTAGGGTAAAATGACCATTTTACCCATGGTCAAAGTCAACGCTTTGGTCAAAGTCAACCTTCTGGTTGACCTAACTCGCCGAGTTGCTTTATTTACTCGTCAAGTCCTAAAACCCTAAAATCGCGATCTAACTCGTCGAGTCACCTCCTGACTCGCCGAGTTCCCTGGCTACTCATGATCGTGATTTATCGAATCAACTCATCGAGTCCCTTTACCGACTCGTCGAGTTCTGCCTTAAGATAAAACGGGACAACATAATCCAAATCGTCGAGTTCCTCTATGGACTCGAAGAGTTCCTCTGTTTGATTGGCCATCTTAACAGATTAAGCCTCTACTCTCAAAATCCAACGTCCATACTGCATTTACATACTGCAAATGCCCTTTTTAAGGGTAAAATTTCTAACTTTACCCGTTAATATCCTTTCTTAATGGGTTTAGCTAGAACCCTAGTTCTTTTAGGATATAGATCTTTGTCCAACGACCTTATCACTCCAAACCAATGCATGATAACCTAGATCTGGGTCCTAGATACCAGAAGAACACGTAAAGCCTCAGACTTTCCTTCCGTGCATGGATTTTTGGGGCACAAAAAGGCCATAACAACACCTTAGAGCTTGCATGGGGGCTTTAATAGCATAAAGTTTGCACCTTTATGCCTTAACAACCCTTAATGATCCCAGATCTGAAAGGATCCTTGCTTGGGATGTCCAAAACCCCGAGGGTCAAGCTTCTTGAACCAAAACCCTTAAAAAGTGGAAATAAGTAGATCTAATGAATAAATGATCAAGTTAGAGACTTGAGTAGCAGAAAGTGAAGGGAATGAGATGTTGCTTATGGATCTACAATCTTCTCTTGAAGTCCTCAAGCTTCTTCTTCTACAAGCTTCAAAACACACAAGAACACTAAAAAATGGCTCACACACTCACACAATGCTCTAGGGTTTTGTGGATTAGGGTTCGAGACTTGGAGGCTGGAAATGAGGCCAAAAGGTGGGGATTAAGATGCTTAAATAGGGTGCAAAACCCCGAAATTAGGGTTTCACTCTGGCAGACCTACTCGCCGAGTAGAGGGCTCTGGACTCGTCAAGACGTCAAGTAGATAGCTTAAAACCCGTGTCCAAGACTCATTTCTACTCGACGAGTCTGGGTCTTCCAAATCGTCGAGTAGCTCTATCAAAATGAATAATTTATAAATAAATGCGTACCAGAAACCAGGTGTTACAATTCTCTCCCACTTGACTTAGACTTCGTCCTCGAAGTCTGCTGCGTCTGGGAACAACTCCGGGTAATGCTCCCTCATCTCCTCCTCGGGCTCCCAAGTTCACTCAGAATCCTTGCGGTGTTGCCACTGCACCTTCACTAGCTGAACAACCTTATTCCTCAAGGTTTTATTCATGTGATCCAAAATCGCTACCAACCTCTCTATATAGTTCAGGCTGTCGTCAACCTGAATATCCTCTAAGGGCACAATCACGGAATCATCAACTAAGCACTTTCGCAACTGGGAAACATGGAAAGTGTTGTTGTAACATCCGGATTCCCGGGTATTATATTTTATTCTTTTATTTTTGGGAGTTGTGGGGAGACTCGGCGGGTTGGCGTCTAAACTCGTCGAGTATGGTTGCGGATTCGTATCCGAGTTCACAGCTGGACTCGGCGAGTTCATGAGTGGACTCGGCGAGTCCACGCTGTTTAATGAAACCCTAATTTTCAGGGTTTGAGACCTATTTAAAGGCTCTTAGGGACGTCATTTGTGGCCACCAACCCCCAGAGAGAAACCCTAAGAGATCTAGGGCGTTTGTGAGAAAGGAGTGGCCATTCTTGATCCTTTTGTGGGTGTTTTTTCAAGAAGGAGGTGACCAAGGCAAGAGGAGGCTGAAGGAGGTGCGATTTTGGTGATTTCTGAGTTCTTAGAGACCATATTGAGGTATTTTTCTCGGACCTTCTTCAGTTTTGGTGTTGATTCTTAGTGTTAGGGTTTTATAACCCTTTTAGAGGTTGAATAAGTGGAGCATTTGGTCCCTTCTCGAGTTTATGTCTTGGATATGGACCCAAAGAGGTCCAGAGACCTTAACCCTTGGAGCTTTACGAGTCATTTTGGGAGCTATGAGCTTGGGATGTCATTTTTGGGGCTAAATCACCAAGTTAGACCATTTTGATGTTGTATGAGTGTCAAGGTCTGAAATTTACGTGATTATCATGCTTGGGAAGGCCAGATCTATGAATGTATGGAACAGATTTGACCTCAGGAGGCCTGTGGAGTTTGTGCATGGCATGAACTCGCCGAGTCCGAAGAACAGACTCGGCGAGTAGGATGAGGGTTTCCTGTAAATCACTCAGTAAGTAGACTTGCTGAGTTGGGGAATAACTCGGTGAGTCAGGGAGAGTTAGGGGGACTGGACTTCAAGGCGGAACTCGCCGAGTTGTTCTTGAGATTCGGCGAGTTGAGTCGGGGTGGTCCCGCGATTCATGCCAGGTGTGACTCGTCGAGTCAGGGGAAGTACTCGACGTGCCAATAGAGGGACTAAGAGAGTTAGTGGACATGTGTATACTCGCCGAGTCGCCCAAGTGCACTCGACGAGTCGGGTCAAAGTTTGACCGTTGAATTTTGTTGACTTTTAGGGTTGAGTATAGTGGTATTTATGAGAGTATTTATTTTGTGTGATTAGGTGGAGGCTAGATCACATTTCTACCGAGTCAGAGACTTACCGAGACACCCGAGGTGAGTCTTCTCACTATACGTTACCTAGAGTGGTATTATATGTGGACCTGAGGGTCTTATGTGTTATGTATGAGATTATTGTGCTATGTGTTATATGTATGTTGTATGATGTTATAGACCAGACCGAAGGGTCCAACGATACAGACCGGGCCTGAGGGCCCAACGAGCTATGACCGGACCAGAGGGTCCAACGAGCTACGGGACTGGAGGGTCCCGCTGAGACACATCGACCGGGGGGTCGTATTATAGCCTCGAGTGGCGTATGTGTTGTATGCGGTATTTTGGGGAACTCACTAAGCATTTATGCTTACAGTTGTTGTGTTATGTGTTTCAGGTACCAGTGATGAGCGCAAGAAGGCGCCAGCATGATTCGTACACACGCACATTGGAGTTTATATATTATGATCTTGGGGTTTTGTACTGATACAATGTTGATACAATGTTTTTTTTAAATGATTGTGAATGATATTTTATGGTTTTTCAAAAGTGAAAAATTGTTCAAATTTTTACGGTGTTACAGTTGTGGATCTGGCTGAGCTCTGCTGGAAGATCCAATCGATATGCCACCTTTCCCACCCGGGCTATAACCCTGAAAGGACCAATGTACATGGGGTTTGGCTTGCCCTGCTTCCGGAACCAGATGACACCTTTCCAAGGTGACACCTTCAGGAGGACCATGTCGCCCACCTGGAACTTCAAGGCTGAACACCGCTTGTCGGCGTAGCTCTTCTGCCGGCTCTGAGCAGTATGGAGCCTATTCCGGACATGCTGAACCTGTTCTATGGTCTTGAGTACTACCTCAGTACTCCCCATGACTCTTTGACCGACCTCGCCCCAACAGATTGGGGTCCTATACTTCCTCTCGTAGAGCATCTTAAAGGGAGGTCGGTCTATGCTGGCGTGGTAGCTGTTGTTATACAAAAATTCCGTTAACAGAAGATATGTATCCCACCTGCCACCGAAATCCAAAACACATGCATGAAGCATGTCCTTGAGAGTCTGAATCGTCCTCTCGATCTTTTCATCCATGCGTTTGGGGGTGGAAAGCAGTGCTGAAGTGGAGAAGAGTACCCATTTCGTCGTGAAACCGCTTTCAAAATCTAGAAGTGAAACGGACATCTCGGTCTGACACCACCGAGACAGGCATTCAATGAGCGCTCTTAGTCAAGCGATCCATGATGAACCATATCGAATCAACTCCATGTGCGGTCCTGGGAAGCTTATTGATGAAGTCCATAGTGATATCTTCCCATTTCCATACGGGAATGTCTAACGGCTGCATCTTGCTGTGGGGCCTCTGGTGCTCTGCCTTGACCTTCCTGTAGGTCAAGCATCTCTTAATGTACCAGGCTACATCCCACCTCATGCAGGGCCACCAATAATCAGGACGAAGATCTCTGTACATCTTCGTCACCCTGGGATGGATGGAGAACCTGGACTTGTGGGCCTCATCCATCAAAATCTGCCATACTCCACCCTAGTACGGTACTCAGACCCTCCCATGCAGGGTCAACAATCCACGACTATCGTAATCAAAGGAGGCCACATGGCCTATGATCCGCTCATAGTTCTGGTGCTCCTCCTTCAGTCCCTCTACTTGCGCCTCTCTGATCTGCTCCAACAATGGAGTAATCACTGTCATCCTCAGACATTCATCTCAAATTAGGGCCACTACTGTCTTGTGGCCCAGGGCATCGGTCACCATGTTGGCCTTGCCCGGGTGGTAAAGGATCTCACAGTCATAATCTTTCACCATATCTAACCACCGACACTGTCTCATTTTCAGATTCGGCTGATCCATGAGGTACCTCAAACTCTCGTGGTCCGTGTAAATGGTACAACATACCCCATAGAGGAATTGCCGCTAAATCTTGAGGGCGAAATCCATAACCCCCATCTCTAAATCATGCATCAGATAGTTAGCCTCGTAAGGCTTCAACTGCCTCGATGCGTAAGCTATCACGTGAACCCACTACATCAATACCGCTCCCATGCCTATAATCGAAGCGTCACAGTAAACTACGAAGTCATCGACTCCCTCCAACAAGGTCAAAATCGGTGCCTCGCATAACCGCTGTCTGAGAGTCTCGAAAGTTGCCTGCTGCTCAGGCCCCCAGTGGAATGTCACCGACTTCTTGGTCAGTCGGGTTAAAGGAACAACGATCTTGAAGAAATCCTGGATGAATCTCCAGTAATAACCCGCTAGACGCAGAAAACTCCGAATCTTAGTTGGAGACCTTGGAACCTCCTACTGCATCACAACCTATATCTTGGCCGGATTGACCAGAATACCCTTCTGGTTGACAAGGTTCCCCAAAAACTGCACCTCGCACAACCAGAACTCACACTTGGAGAACTTTGCGAAAAGTCTCTTCCTCAGTGTTGCCAACACCTCACTCAAGTGCTCCTCATGTTGCTCCTGAGTCTTGGAGTAAACCAAGATGTCGTCAAAGAAGACTATTACAGACTGATCCAACATCGGTCTGCAAACCGATCCAACATTGGTTTGCACATGCGGTTCATACGGTCCATGAACGTGGCTGGAGCATTGGTGAGCCCAAACGGCATCACCACAAACTCATAATGACCATAGCGAGTCCTAAAAGCTGTCTTTTGCACATCCTCGTCCCGGACTTGCATCTGGTGATAACCCGATCGTAGATCAATCTTGGAGAACCAAGATGCGCCCTGAAGCTGGTCAAACAAATTATCAATCCTAGGGAAGGGGTAACGGTTCTTCACCGTTACCTTATTCACAAACAGGATACACATGCAATGTATCCTAGGGAAGGGATACACATGCGATGTGACCCGTCCTTCTTGTTCACAAACAGGATCGAGGCTTCCCATGGTGAACTACTCGGCTTGATAAATCCCTTTTATAGTAGCTCTTGTAGCTGCGTAGACAACTCCTGCATCTCGGGAGGAGCCAACCGATATAGTGCCTTGGCTATCGGAGCCGCACCAGGGACTAGGTCAATCCTGAACTCAACCTGTCTCTTCGGAGGTATCCCAGGCAAATCCTTTGGGAATACATCCGGGTACTCTCGCACTACCAGTACATCATCCACTGTCGCCTTACCCTTATCCCGGGTATCCATAACATAGGTGACATACCCTACGCAACCCTACTGAAGGTAATGCCTCACTCTTGCTGCTGAACATACCATCAGTCCACGCTGCGGCCTCTCGCCCTGAATCACTAGCCCTCCACCACTCGGAGTCAGAACTCTCACTAGTTGCTGCTCATAGTCGATCACTGCCCCATTGGGGCTCTACCAGTCCATACCCACTATAACCTTATTCCCCCGTAGGGGAATGGGGACCAAATCCACGGAAAACTGCTTGTCGAACAATTGTAGTGTGCATCCCCGATACGCCCTCGCAACCCAAACAGTCCTATCATCTGCTATCTCCAGATCAAGTGGGCAATCCAGCTCCCTCATAGCCCCTACGTATCGCTTGCTAAGCATGAGCAACAAAAAAGATCGGGTAGTCTCCGAATCAAACAGTACCAAAGCTGATATACCGTTCACTAAGAATGATCCTATAACAAAACAAGTAAACATAAGCAATAATCAATACAGATAAAGAGATAAGAAGAGAATACATACCCGTCACAACATCAGGAGCAGCACGTGCCTCCTCTGCGATAATCTAAAATGCCCTGCTCCTCGTCGTAGGCGCCTCTGCCCGGCCATGACGGCCATCTGTAATCCTCAACGTCGTAGAAGCGGGTGCAACCACCTGTCCTGATGTTGCTAAACTCGGACATTGGGCCTTTTTGTGGCCCCTCTAATTGCACTGAAAGCTAATCAGATATGAAACTGCTATGGTGGTGGTGCTAGTTGTACAATCCCTGCTCATGTGACTAGTTCGGATGCACTTGAAGCAGCCCGAACTCAATGGTTCGTCCGACCTCCTCCCACCAGTCTCGTGCCTTGTCCTTCAGAAGACAGGATGCAAGCTGAACCTTGTCCCCCGCGGGACATCGAATTGTACGGAAAGCATTGGCAACATCTGCTAACCATTTGCCGCTAGCAATGGGCTCCCGAGCCCCATGATAGTTGGGAGCTCCACAAGCTCTAAACTCCCTGAATGTCAGTGTGCGCGACCACACAATGGCTGCCACCTCAGTGCGGAAAGCACTCAACCTCTCGTCTAACAATTCCATGATACCCTCCTTGATCGTACCAAAGATCACAGGAGTCTGGTCTACAATGTTGCATGTGATCTTAGATGAGATGAACTCCCTCATCTGGTCGTCTAGCTACCTGACTCCAGAGCCTGAGCATGATCCCTCACTGGCTCCCGAAGTGCCGACTGGTCTAGTACGTAGTACCACCATTCTGAAAAACACATCATAAAACATCAGAATACTAATCATATCTCGAGGGATCATACATACTACAAGTTCCTTGGATTCATCTTAGCCTTCCTTGATTCGAGTATGGATCCTCTACTTTCAGTAGTACGGGCCCATACTACCTTCCACATCTATCCGTACTTTTCTCAAGAACTGCCTTGACTCCACCAAATCCCTTTTACTACTACTTCATGCGTTACTCTCATCCTAGGCTTTCCCTAGGGTAATCACCAACCCACTCTCCATCATCAGTTGCATAAGAAGTCCCTACTATCTCCCCCTAACTAGCTTGCGAATACTATTATATATTACTAAGACTAAATACTTCTTCGAATGAGAGGTCCTACCCTAACGGTTGGACTCAAACAAGAGTTGCGCAATAGAGCTAGACCCAACCTTCTAAAATTATTTATTCCTCGCAATATCTAACTTAACATATTCGTTTACTAGTTAGTAAAAGATAACTAGAGCTCCTAAAAGCACAAAGCAAACAACATTCGAGCATCAAGTAAACATGATCAAGCATATCTCATTCAGGCCATCCCTAACTAATCTATACTAGCATGCAATTCATAAAGTTGAGATACATATAACAGACATATAATGCATCATTCCTAGATCCTTAGCCCTAATCTAGCATGCAGTTCTCATAAAACTGAAACACATATAACAGGCACATAAAACATCCTTCCTAGATCCTTAGTCTTACTCTAGCATGCAGTTCTCCTAGCATATCATAACATAAACTTGTATGGGTAATTTGGGAGTACTTAGTTGAGTTCGGCTGATTGCATGCACCACACCCTTTTCTCTCTTCCATTTCTTTTCAAACTTCTTTCTATAAAATGACTTTTCTTTTGAAAATTTTCATACCAAGTCCTCAGTTTGAGTCCAGAAACACCCGAGAGTGTGCCCGAATCCCTCAAACCAAGGCTCTGATACCAACTTGAAACATCCCAAAAATACGGTCCAAAAATTTTGTTTTAAAAATCATTTAAGAAAATCGTAATTCATTAAACATCACAATAAAGATCAAAAGTTATATATCTCAATCATCATGACAAAGTACTGTATCAAAATCATGTCTCAAAATATCAGAGTCTAAACATCCCAGGTTGAACGAGCGGTGTGTACACTTCAATCATCCCGAACTCTTCCCGTTGCTACCGGAAGTACCTGAAACCAAATCTGAAAATTGTAAGCACGAAGCTTAGTGAGTCTCTCCAAACTACTACATACCACACATAATCACACAATCGCATATCACATACATTGGGCCCCGCCCTGCTACATCAGACATTGTCCGACATCGGGCCCCGCCCGACATCAGACAACATCTGGCATCGGGCCCCACCCGACATCAAGCAAAGCTCGGCATACATATGTTTTTTTTAAGATAACCATAATAAAGAATGTCTGAATTAATAGAATTATTATCCAAAAATAAAAATCATATTTGTAAATTTAAGAGAATTAGTTATTCCACAACATCTGTAATTTTTTTTTAATTTGCATTAATTGACTAAAATACCCTTATCATGAAATTAGATGTTATTTTTCAATCATCTTTAATTAAGTAATATGTATTAATCACTTTCTTAAAATAACTAAAATGATTGGTCCACAATCAATCCTACATCCACACAATAAATAGTTAGAATACAATAACCTAAGCCTATATATATATATATATATATATATATATATATATATATATATATATATATATATATATATATATATATATATATATATATATATATATAAAAGACAATGTTAATTTTATGAGACCGTGATACCAAATCTAAAAATAATTTTAAAATGCAAAATAAAAGGAATAATCCGATTTTTTTAATTATTATTTTCTTCGCTTTAATTACCTAAAAAAATAAAAAAAAATTGTCGTTTTTTTTGAAAAATACGTGAAATATTCTAATAGGCCGTTTCACATGAACCTAACTTATATATATATATATATATATATATATATATATATATATATATATATATATATATATATATATATATATATATATATATATATATATATATATATATATATATATATATATATAGGTAATTTCAATTGAGAAAATAAAAAAGGTTGAGAATGGGGGAATCATTCTCAGCCAATCATTTAATTAGCATATTAGCATAAAATATACGGTGGCAAATTTGTAAATATGATATATTAACCTTCAATCACAGATATCATTTCTTCTGAATCGTTTATCTGTTCTTCATGAACACCATCTGTTATTCATTCATCTCGATTGTTCCTCTGTGTTCTTCATCAAAATCACATGTTCTTCATAAAAAAAGACATCGACACTTCATAAAAACATCAATTCTTTATCAAAAATCTTCGTTTATTCATCAAAATGTTGTGATTCGTCATTAAAAACATTTATTTGTACTATTAAGTGTAACTTGTGATTCAATCTTGTCAAATTTCGTTGACATCAAGCAAAATCGTTAAAATAATCCACATTTATCGATGTCACA
This sequence comes from Lactuca sativa, assembly GCF_002870075.4. Classification (NCBI taxonomy): domain Eukaryota; kingdom Viridiplantae; phylum Streptophyta; class Magnoliopsida; order Asterales; family Asteraceae; genus Lactuca; species Lactuca sativa. The sequence goes on from NC_056626.2 coordinate 109,178,189, forward strand.
TCATTTAGTGATTACCAATCATCGAAACTTCATCAAAGGAACCTTCGCCAATATCAAACAAAAGGTAGCAATCGAAAGTTCATTAACATAACCATATATTTGAAGATTTTTAAAAAAAATCGTTTTTCAAGTTTGAAAAACTTCGTTTTTCATACATTTTTTTTCACAATTTTTGATATAAACCTATTGATTATTAATCGATTTTGATAGGGTTTGATTTGTTTTGTAATTATTGGCTTCAATTGTGAATTTTTTACCATAGTTATATAAGTTAATTTATTTGCATGCCAACTGTTCGACGAAATGCATAAACTAAATATATCACGTAATATTCACAAGTGAATATGCCTTTATACGAGAATCAATGTATATCTTTTAAAAACACAGAGCAAGTATGTAATGGATATGTGAATAATATATAAAAAATATATTCACATGCGAATACAGGTAATATTCACAAATGAATACATGTAATATTCATAAATGAATACAGTTAATACGTCATTTTAAGGTCCTAAGCAAGTTTGTAATTCATATGTGAATAACATATAAGAATTATATCCGCATGTAAACATATGTAATATTCACAAATGAATATATATGTAATAATTAAATGTGAATATATATTTATTATTCACAAATGAATAAAACTGTCAATAAAACCGAGGACTATAAAATATATAAAATTAAAGATAAAAAATATTTGATAAGAATATATATTTATTCACATACAACTAATCTTTTTAGGTTAGTAAAATAATTATATAAGCATATATATTTTTATTAATGTTATATTCATTTGTGAATAAATGATAACTTTTTTTTTTCTTCAGAAAATTATAAAAATAGAAAAACGTCATTTTGAGGCCCTAAACAGTCCCAAATGGCCAAAAAAACACCGTACGTCACAGCTAAGCGGTGAGTTTTGTAAATCGCACCATTTTGCATCAAATATGCGAATTTCGTCCAATTCCGAGACTAAACTTCATTGCGACAAATTGATTTGATGATGTCACTAAATTTTCATTCTTACTCGTGATGACATCATCATTATTCATATATGAATAAAGTTTAGAAATCATTACAACATATTTACTGATGATGTTACTAACTTCAACCCCACTAGTAAAAACATCGTTATTGTAATCTGTTATTTTTATTTATGTGAATAAACTATACATGTTAATTTATTTATTTTGTGAATACAACCTTTATATATATAAATAAATAATACACTATAAGAATTGGTTTGTGCATAATTTTTTTTTTGTATAATGTAACAATATTATTTTACATGTAAAATCAATATTATACTGAGACAAACAACATTGTATTGGTTAATGAATATCATTTGCATTTGAATTTAATACGATCAAAATGAAGAATATATTAAATTGTATAACATTTACACGTGAATATAAAATATATTGTCTTCGTCAATGATATATTCTCAATTACGTCAACCAATCGTCAACCACCGAGATATGAACCAACCATTGATTGAAATGTTATTCTTTTATTGAGTTATAACGATGCCTGAAAAACATGTGAATATACATAAAAAATGTTAAAAATATACTTTTAGTTCATAATAATAACGATTTATCACATTCTAAGTATTACATGGTATATTCACATATGAATGTAAAATCATATGTGAATATTGTATGATATATGTTGTTTATATTGTATATTTACATGTGATATTACATGTTATATTCACAAATGAATATTACATAGTATATTCACATATGAATATTATATGGTAGATTCACATGTGAATATTATATGGTATATTTACTTGTGAATATTACACATTCTAGTCACATCTAAATATTGCATGATATATATTCATTCATGAATATTACACAGTATATTCATATATGAATAATATATAATATATACACTTGTGAATATGATACATGATATTCATATTTAAATATTAAACGATGCATTCACTTGTGAATATTACATAGTATTTTCACTTGTAAGTATTAGATGATATATTCACTTATGAATATTAGATGATATATTCATATGTGAATATTACACAGTTTATTCACATATGAATATTACACAGGATATTAACATATGCATATTACAAGATATATTCATAAAAATATATAATTTTTATATGTTATTCACATATGAATAACATATAAAATTGTATATTTGTTTTGTGTTTTAATAATTATATACTGATTAAGGTGCGAAAATATATTAATATGTGAATATAACGTGGTAATTTAGTTTAATGCATTTCATCAAACAGTTGGAGTGTATACAAGTAAGCTTTCTTAAAAATGCTAAAAACATGATACTTTGACTATTTAAAACTTATGAAATAGTAGATTGATAGAGAATTATATGAATTTTTTCAAAAAAAAAATGATTTGATGTTTTTCTAACCTTAATTTCGAAGTTTTGTTTGTTGATCGATGTTGAATGACTGATATGAAGTGAAACTGCTGTTGATTATCGATGATATTGATCTAATGACACTGGGAGTAAAATTAATTGTAGATGTTGAAGATATTCTCGTATTCAAGCATAGTTGAAGGTCGGATTGAAAGAACCAAAAACGAATTTTTTTGGTCTACTGTTGAATGATGTTGATGAACGTGTTTTTGACGAAGATGGATGATTGATTAACACTAGATGATGTTGATCGATGATTTAATTGAAAAAATCTGGATGATCGTTGAACGTTGGAGAAGAAATTTGGATGATGAACGATCGAGTAGTAATGAATTTGAATTGTTATTAAATTATCCACAGTTACATATCTGTGATTGAAAGATATCATATCATATTTACAAGTTTGCCACCGTGTATTTTAAGGTAAGATGCTAATTAAATGATTGGCTGAGAATGATTCCCCCATTCTCAACATTTTTTTTCTCAATTGAACCCTCCCCCCCTCTCTCTCTCTCTCTCTCTCTCTCTATATATATATATATATATATATATATATATATATATATATATATATATATATATATATATATATATCCCTATTCTAATAAAAGAGTAGTTTTTAATCTCCTTTTGACATGTGTCACCATATTAAGCCTCATAATTAATGCAAATTTTATTTTTCTTTTGTCATGTTTCAACTTATTATGTCTTATAATTAATGCATATCATTTGTCAACATATTGATTCTCCATTTCAAATTTCAAATTTTAAATTTCTCATTCTAATTACATTAAATTAACAACATTAGAATAAAAATTAAAATAAAATTAATACAAATTACAAAGTGATATAATTTTATATATTTATTTAAATCAATGATTATAAATTTATATAACTAAAAAAAACCTCTTAATTAATAATTTATTTAAAATAAATTATTAATAATTTTAAATTTTAACTATTAAAGTTTAATTAATTTTATAACCGTGTTTCCTACGGGTTATAAACTAGTATATATATATATATATATATATATATATATATATATATATATATATATATATATATATATATATATATGATTAATTCTGGACCAATTATTTTAGATATTTTAATAAAGTAATTAATGCATATTAAATGTTGAAGATGTAATTAATATCCATTATATCTTCAAGATGTAATATGCATTAACTACTTTTTTAAAATAACTAAAAAGATTGATCAAGAATCAATTATACATGCACATAATAGATAGTGAAAACAAAATGACATATATATATATATATATATATATATATATATATATATATATATATATATATATATATATATATATATATATATATATATATATATATATATATATATATATATATATATATATGGGGTCCCCCTAAGGCAAGCCTTTCATCATACGAAGATAGATGGTTTAACAACGTAAACGCTATTGAATTTTCTTCAAATAATCTTTTCATTCCATTCCATAATCCAAATCAGAAGTCCCTTGGCCCATAGTCATCTTAATCCGGTCCATTAAGTCAAAAAGTACAAAACTCTTATCTTACTTCCTTTCTGACTACTTTGCATCTTTTAGTCTTATGTCATATAAAAAAATGACATGGAAGGTTTTACTGTGTACATCTTTGATGATGCATCCATGTGTTTTATAGCTTTTTTTTTTCTTTTTTAATTACATTTGTTACATGCAAAGGTTATTTGCTGAAAACAAAAAATTAAAAACAAATAATTGAGCAGTGTTGAATGGTCTGGTTTTCCTTCTTTAAAAAATTAAAGTTTATTTTTTATTTTAAAATAAGAAAATAAAAATCAAACAAAAAATAATTTTAATACCAAGTCGATATTATTTTTTCTGTTTTGGATAAAGACTAAGAATATAAAACTACATATATGCACAATACTTTAAAGAATTTTTTTTCTTTTAACAGACTCATAATCTGCTAAATTAATATTAATTTTTATTTTAGAAGGGTCAAAGTTTAAAATCTTTAATTCTATATATTTATGTTAAAGAAAACAACTTCAATCTTCTTGTCATTTTATTTCTTCGTCCCAAAACCTAAAATGCTCATTTGGATAGGCTCATCAGACCTGACTAGTTAAACCCCACAATCAAATAATTAGATTTTTTTTAATGTTTATATATATATATATATATATATATATATATATATATATATATATATATATATATATATATATATATATATATATATATATATATATATATATATATATATATATATATAGCGCACACAAAACGATTATGGAGCTTCTAGCTTCTAATTTTTAAGAAAAAACTCGAAAAAAACTTTGTTCAACAGGAGATGCTTTTACATTTTTGGTTAAACAAAAAACTTCATATCCAAAAGTTATTTCGACTAGCGTTTAGCAAAAATATTTGGCACACACAAAACAGTTTTGGGAGCTTTTAACTTTTATGTTTTAAGAAAAAACTCGAAAAAAAAAACTTTGTTTAGCAGGAGAAGCTTTTACCTTTTTGGTTAAACAAAAAATTCATATCCTAAAGCTATTTCAACTAGCGTTTAGCAAAAAACTCTTTTAGATGTTAACAAACTAGATTATAACCCGCGTTAAACGTGGGGGAACACATAAAAAACATACAAATATCTACAGATATTGCATAATAATTATTAAAAAAATGATGGTTATTGGTATTATTAAAATGTGTAGAAGATACATTGAAATCGATAGATATCTATAATCGTTGAAGGACATCATTGTAGAAAATTATGCCCCCGCAGTCTTATAACACTCCCACACTATTTGCCTACCTAGTAAATGCTACGAGCCGCCCCACAGTCTTACAACACTCCTACCTTGCTATGGTCACCGCCCATGGCCTTACCGCTAATCTATAAATCCATCCATTCTCATCCTGAGTCGAACACGCACCAGACTATGCGCCCCATTCGGGGTACGGGTCATGCATGGAACCCCAACCTAGATCCATCTATATGTCTGCTATCCATCACCAAGAAGACGCTAACCAACTGTTGGAAGTTTCCTGAAGTACCAACTCACACAATCCTCAATCCAGACGGTCACTTGAGTCACCTTCCTTTCGGATGGGGATGTGAAACTCATCCTAGTTTCACACCAGATTTATCTTCTAGAAATTTGAATGATTCTCCCTCACTTAGATTCGTCGCAGCTCTCCCTGCCCACAAAGTTTGACGGATCCCCAATCCATCTTACCTCTTTATGGTTAAACCGTTGACAACCTGCCAATACTAGTGTTTCATCACTAGCTAAACCCAATGACCGTAAAAATCTTAAAATCCAGATGAACACTCCCGAAATCTCAGCAAATCCGACAACCCCAAAACGCTTCCAGTGATACACACCCAAATCCTGAAGTCCTTCATGCTGGTGACAAAGACCATAACCCTCGCGATACATATATCTCCTTGGCACCTCCAGTGACCAAACTAACTCATGCGACTGGCACCACCATCTTCTTGCTACCGCTCCTTCCCTAACAACGGTAGTGATTGAACCTGAAAGTTTTTCCATAAACATCTTGTCGATCCCACCATATCAAATGCTAAAACACTGAACCCTGACTTTACTGGAGAACTAACCCGCTGATCCTGACCATAGACCTTCCCGACAATACCCCCGAATTGATCCCATCAAAGGAACAGAGCAACAACCGAACGCACTGAAACCCGCTCAACAAGATACGGCCCATTACTGACCCACTAATGATTCATGGCATATAATAATTCTTGATGATATAAAACAAACAATATAAAACTAATAAAAAGCAAGGAGAAAGAAAAAGATAACATACCTGTAATATCACCTGTTGGAGTCCTGGACTTCCCTGTCTGACACTGTAATGCTTAGCTCCTCTCTGCTAGGGATCCTGCCCTACCCTCACGACCATCAGTGATCCTCAAAGTAACCAGAGCATGTACACTCATGGATCCTGTCCTCAACACTGGACAAACGACCTTCTTGTGGCCCACTTGATTGTAATGAAAACATAATGGGCTTGCCCCCTGAGGACAATCCCGACTGACATGACCAACCCTGCCACACTTGTAGCATCCCATGCCCCTGGAACGCAAACCCCATCGTGCAGTTTCCCGCACATGTTGCACTGAAACCGACCTTATTAGTCCTTCAATAACCAATATGAAGTCTTGAGTCTCTTCACAGGACCCTCCACTGCCTTCACCTAATCTGCCCCCTCTTCCCCAGGTGCTCCAAATCGATCTCCTGCTCCTGGGCTCTGGAGATCATATCATTCAGGGTCTTGCACCTTGAGATACTCACGAACTCCCTAATGTCATCCTCAGGCATATCATGATACCTTACCTTCTTCATTTCCTCATATGTTGCGTACTACGGAACCAATAAATCCCTCTCCCAGAACTTGGCAGTGATTTTTTCCATAGTCTTAGTAGTCTGACGGAGATCCTGAAACTATCGCGCCAACTGTTGCACGTTAATAACTGGTGCAAACTTAACTCGAAACCTGGTCGAAAATCATCCCACGTCATCGTATCAACAACATCGTCACCACCTCACGCCCTACCTCCTCCCACTAGTCCCGTGCCCTGTCCTTCAAAACGCATGAAGCAAATCTGACCTTCTACTTCTCGTGGCATAAACTCGTCCTGAATGCGTTAGCCATATCTGCTAACCACCACCTACTAGCAATGAGGTCCTTATTTCCAGATAGGGATGTTATTCGGGTCGGAACCGAACCGAAACGAACCGACCCAAATAAACCGAAAACCGAATAAGGGTAATTGTATGAACCGAAAACCGAACCAAATAAGCAATACAAGTTCGGTTTGGTTCGGGTATTATTCGGTTCGGTTCGGTTCCGAACCGAATAACCCAAATAACATGTACAAGATGATTAATGAGTCGAATAACCCGAGTAACCCGAATATTTTGTATTACTTTTGTAGCTTATGATTTCATAACAAATCTTTTAAAGAAACAAATTAAACACTAAAAATTAAACATCCAAAACACCCAAAAATCTATCTATAAGTATATAACCCGAATAACTTCATCAATATGGAATGAAACAAGTAAAAGAACATATATGGTTGTTTTCATTAAATTCTCTTATTCAAGGTCAAAGTCCCCATTGCTTGGACTTATAGAAAAAAAGTTAACTGTTAACATAGCACATTCAAATTTCAATTGATAACATACATAATAACACATTTAAAGATTGAGTAGCTGATTAACACATCCAATTTTCAATGAGTAACATACATAATAACACATTGAAAGATTGATTAGTAGATTAAGATACAAATTCTTACTTGTGTTTCTTGATTTGGAACCCAATTTTCCATGAATTTAATGGAGTAGAAACTAGAAAACAAGATGAGGAGATGATTCACAGAAGTTTGAAGTACGGAAGTCGATCAAAAACTAATGCCGATCAAAAACTAATGTCGCAAGGAGCAATTGTCGATCAAAAAAATTGTCGGAAGGAGCAATTCGCAATCAGCAACTGTCGATCAAACAAAATTGTCGCAATCATCAATATGGAACTAGTCGAATCGATTTGGTGTAATAGGATATTCGATTTGGTGTATTAAGTGGGTAACGATCTTCGATTTGGTTTTTTTGGGATCGATTGTGATGATCACAGAACCGAATACGTAAATTGTGCATGGGAAACAAAAAGACTCTTCATATTCGGTTCGGTTCTTTGGACCGAATAAGCCTTATTCGGGTAACCCGAACCGAATAACCCGAAAACCGAATAAGCCTTATATAGATACCTGAAAACCGAATTGAATTGCTTATTCGGGTCTAATTCGGTTCGGTTTGGGTTTTCGGGCCAAATTCTCATCCCTATTTCCAGAGAATGTGGGAGCTCCACAAGCACGAAACTCACAGAAAGAAAGAGTGAGAGCTCCAACAATAGCCAAAATCTCAGCACGGAATGCGCCCAGACGCTCATCCAAAATTTCCAAAATCCCCTCGTTGACCGACCCAAAGATCACGGGATTCTGCTCCAAAATACCACGGGTAATCTCCGACGAGATGAACTCCCATATTTGCTCGCTAATTGGCTCAGTACCTGCACCTGAGTTGGAACCAGAACATTAACCTCCTTCCTGTGTGCTCATCACCATACTAAAAAACAACATGCAAAAGATCAGAACCTATCCAAGGATCCTTATCCTACAAGCTTCATAGATTCTCCAAGATTCTCCCCGATTCGAGTATGGATCCTACGCTTTCAGTAATACGAGCCTAATACTACCTTCCACATGTAACACACCATTTATTAATGAATTAATAAATAAATTAATGAGCGAGTAGTAGCCCTAAAATCAATACTTATGTAACAAGGGTTGATCTCGAGGAGTTAACCGTCACAATTTTAGAAGTCAGGGGTTAAAAGTGTAAGTTTTGGACTGGTTTCGTAATTAATTATGAAGGCAGGGACCGCTTGATAAATTATCAGGACTAAATGTGAATAGATTTTGGGAAACAAGGGCTAAATGGTAAATTCCAAAATTCAATTTGTAAAGTTTTCTGACGGCAGGGGCTATTTGGTAAGTTTTGGACCTAAAATGAAAGGAATTTATGGAATTAAGGGCTAAAGGGTAAATGTTGGATTTAAGTTGAAGAAGATATTGTGGGGAGGGACTAATAATGAATAAATAAGCAAAAGTGTGCATGTATGCGGGTATTAAGCCGCCACCTTCACCATAACCCTAACCCTAACATGTTTTCAGCCGCCTCCATTCACCCTTTTGACTTCCGGCGCCACACCACCTCCGTTGAGGTCGTCATCCACCGTTATACTCGCTGCCATCGAAGACAAGAGCTACAGAACCGACATCGTAGTCGGGGAGGATCGAGTGATCAAGCTTACGGGTGTTTTTGCTTGTCGACCATCCTTCCAGAGTCCTCCCAACCGCCACCTCTTATTCTCCTCTCAGCCACCACCACCCGTGTCGCTAGCTTTTCTGACCAGTCGAGCCACCGAGAGTAGCAACGTGTGTCTTCCGGCGACGAGCAATCAACGATGTGACTGCCGAGGTATCCGTCGCCATCTTTTCTGCCATCCTCCTTTTCTTTTCTGTCACCGCTCACATGCGCCCTTGGCTATTGCCGCTTCTGTTCCAACCACCGCCGCTTTGGAGCACATTCCACAACAGCTAGCCGTCGCCACACAATTGCCGATGGGGTGCATTTTTCGTGTTCAACTCGGGATGTGTGTGTTATGTGTTGCTGCTATAAGTCGAGAGGTGTATGTGATTGGGTTTATTTAGCCGGAAAATCCACCACCACCACCGTGAGGTGGTGGCTGCCACCATGTGCCACCGCCGGCCACCACAAGGGTGGCTGTGTGTGTGTGTGTTTAGCATTATTATGTGTGTTATTTTGGAGATTAGCATTGTAAAATTTAATTAGAAATGTGAATAATGAAAAGAAACTCTAACCACCACCGTGAGGTGGTGGCTGCCGCCTCCTACTGCCACCGGCTGCCATGTCGGGTGGTGGTGTGCCTCGTTTGTATTGTGACTCGTTTGGGATATTTGGACAAAGGGACTAATAAACCCTAATGAGCCCAGTGAAGCCCTAATTAACCTAAAAACCCAAACATGTGACTAATGGACCTTAACTGATCAAAAGACCTAGTTATTGGGCCTATTGGGCTAAGATGGGGTTGGAAACCCTAATTAGGGTTTAGAAAACCCTAATATTGGGTTTATGGGCCTTGGACTTATCAGGACCCACATTTGGGCATTTGGAATGGGAATTATGTATAAAGCCCAATCACACCATATAATTTATTTAGAAGAGTGGTGGATTTAATGGATTAAGTCCTTAACGAGTTAAGTGAGAAACACTTAACCCTAGTTGACATTTTATGTGAAACCCTAATTTTGGGAAGTTGATCGGGACCCGCACTTGAATTATTCACTAAACTTAATATATTAATTAATAATCATTTTCAATCAACCTAAAGCAATATTGGACTTGATGGATTAAATCCTTAATGGGTTAAGTAGGAACACTTAACCCTAATCATCATTTCATGTAAGAAACCCTAATTTTAATTGGGCCTTGAGTTGGGCCTTTCTATTGGGCATTGGTATATGGGTTATCAATAGGCCATCCAAGAACAAGAAAATGGACTAGAATAATTTAATGGGCTTTAGGGTAAGGCCCATGTGAGGGATTTGGGCCCAATTTGGAAAATTGGGCCATAGATGGGCCATAGTTTGGACCTTAATGGTTATATGATATTGGGACATTAAAATGTCAATTGTTGGACTGGAATAAATGGTTGGGTCTTAGAATGCGACCATGTGAAGGTTTGGGCCCAATTGGGCCATATGTTGGGCCTTGAGCCATAGTTGGACTTTTGGGCCTTTGGTTTGGGCCTTGGGCTTGAACCAAGCCAAGTTAGGGGTAGAGTAGTCTTTGAACCCCAAGCATGGACTTATGGTTATGTATTGGAACCCAATTATTAAATGAGTGTTATTTTGATGTTGACAATTTGGGAACCTGTCATCCAGCAGCTGGGGTGGGTCTGCGGGACTTCACCAGTGTGAGGTGAGTTACCTTCCAATAGAAGTGGGTCTAAGGCCACAATGTCGACCCACTAGTAGGAGTTGTTTGTTAGATAATTGTTTGGTTAGCCACTGTTTGGTATGTTTTATGTGCTAGCATGATATGACGTTATGTGATAGTGGTAGTAGGGGGAATAGTCCCCGGTTACCGGCTGATAGGGCCAAAGGGGTAGTCAAGTACCCAGCTATGCTAGACAGTATGTTTATGTTATGTTTTTCCGTGGTAGTGGTAGGGGTGAAATAGTCCCCGTAACCGGTTGAGATACACCGGAGGGTAGGTCGGGCACGTAGATATGCCTGACAGTGGAGTAGGTTGAGCACCCCGCTATGCTTAGCAGGGTAGGTCGGGCACCCAGATATGCCTGAAAGGTTAGGCAGGGCACCCAAATATGCCCAAAAGTATGTGATTTGTATGGTATATGGTATGATGGGGGAACTCACTAAGCTTCTTGCTTACAGTTTACAGTTTTGGTTTCATGTACTCGTTTTCAAAGGAAAGGAGTCGGCTTGATCGCAATGCATCACACTATGTTTTCCGCACATGATACCTTTGGGATTACACTCTGATATGGTTTTATGATAATATGTTTTGATTATTGACACTTTGGTTTTGACATGAGATATTATTATGAATGTTTTTATATTGTTGATTTTATATAATAACTTAATTAAAATGACATTTTTGGTCTTGAATTTTGGGATGTTACAAGTTGGTATCAAAGCCTTGGTTTGAGGGATTCGGGCACACTCTCGGGTGTGTATGAACTCAAACTAAGGACTTGGTATGAGAATTTTCAAAAGTAAAATCATTTTATAAAAGAGGTTTGAAAAGAGAAAAGAACTTTGAAAAGAACAAGGTGTGTGATGTGTGCAATCAGCCGAGCTCATGTAAGTTTTCCCCAAGATACCCATACATGTTATGATATGTTATGTTATGATATGATTATGAGAACTGCATGTTAGATTAGGGATGAGGATCTAGGAGGATGCCTTATATGCTTATTGTATGTGCTTGTAGACTTGCATGCTAGTGCTGATCGGTCACTGATAGGATAGCCTGTTTAGGTTATGCTTGATTGTATGAGCCTTGGAATTGCATGTATAGATTCCTGATTAGAGGATATAATGATTTGATTGGAATATGATGGTTAGATTTTCCATTGTCTGAATGCTGCTTGCTTTGTGCTTTGTGGGACTTTTAGTAATGTGAGCAAACTATTAAGTGAATATGCTAAGTCACATGTGGCACAGGCTAGATAATCTCAGAGTGATAGATTTGACCCTATTACACAGCTCTCGTTTGAGTCCAACTATTCTAGGGATGGGTCTTTTACTCGAAGGATTATTTGATCTCTGTTTCATGTGGCTATATTTATGAGGTAGCTATATGACATTGCTAGGAATCTTTCAGCACCTGTGGACTGGTGAGTTCGGGAACCTAGGAAAGCCTAGGATATGCTTCAGTGGTTTAGTAGTGAGGTTTTGTGAGACTTGGGTGCATTAGTTTGAGAAAGTGACTAGGAGGATTCGGGAGGATTGCTGAGCAAAGTATGGATAGGTGTGGAAGCTAGTATTGGGCCCGTACTACTGAAAGCACAAGATCCATACTCGAATCGGTGAAAGTCTTGGAGAATCTGAGAAGCTTCGGGGAAGTGTTTGTGACCCGATTTGGAGACAAAAGATGTTCCAGTTGTTGCAGCTTAGTCATTGGAAAGTGAGCTAGAGACCGTGATAGCTTAGTCAAGGATCATATATGCCATCCTGCATGCCGAAAAGTCCTTGATGAACCCACAGAGGGACGCATCTTGCGGAGTGGGTTCCGCGTGGACCGTTATCATTCCGGATCTTTGTCGGGATATGTGCAAGAGTCTTATTTAGAGGATACTTGGTTCGGATTAGAGCAATAGTTCTCCAGTGAAGTCAACGATCAGTGGTTCTATCATGGTTCAGGTATGGTCGAAAAATTGTCTATGGATGAACCTTAGAGTTCAAGGCATTACCGTTGCTAGGACAGGACTGGTAGCATGAATATGGTAGTGTCAGTTGCGAGTGTTAGATGCATAAGTGGTTGGTCATTGGATGTTAAAGAGAATTGTATGTTTACATGGGCTATGTTCGGTTAGAGTTCAGTGGTGCTAAAATATTGGAAGTAGGAACGAGGATTCGTCAGCCAGAGTGAAGATTAAGGCCTTCAGTTGACAGCATGGTAGATGGACTGAGGTGTCCGACTGTACAAGATTTCAAGAGTACTCTTCAAGATTTTAGAGGATGGGTGATCTTAAGGTTTTACTGGTAATTGATCGTTAGCATTGGTAAGCTTAGATTGTCGTCAGTGGACTACTAGGAAGTAAGAAGGATTAGGAATCCTTCAGTTCTCACGTGCAGTGAAGAGTTAGTCGAATCTAAGTGGGGGAGAGACTTTTTGTAAAGTTCTCCAAATGTGAGTTCTGGTCACGCGAGGTGCAATCTCTTGGGAACCTTGTCAACCAAAAGGGTATTCTGGTTGATCCGGCCAAGATAGAGGTCGTGATGCAGTGGGAGATTCCGAGGTCTCCAACTGAGATTCAGAGTTTCTTGTGTCTAGCGGGTTATTATCGAAGATTTATACGGGACTTCTCCGAGATTGAGGTTCCTTTGACCCGACTGACGAAGAAGTCGGTGGCCTTTCACTGGGGGCCTGAGTAGCAGGCAGCCTTCGAGACTCTCAGATAGCAAGTTTAGGGGACCAGGTTAGAGCTCCAGTTAGGACTCAAGTTCAGTTGTGTGTTAGGTCGAGTGCGTGTTCAATCGGTATGGAAAGTGGTATAAGACTGTGGGGTAGCCATAGCATTTACAAGGGTTGGCAGATAGTGATTGTGTGTTGTAAGTCTCCGGGTGTAGTCGTAGCATTCACTAAGTTGGTAGATAGCATGAGTGCGTTGTTAGGACGCAGAAGGAACAATAGTACCCACCAGTCGGGTGTAGCAGTGAGGATATGGAAATCTACAGATTGGTTTATGGATTTCCCTGGAGGTATTAGATCTGGTTAAGCCAGTGATAAGACTATAGGAACGTCACTACAATTATGTGACCAGGGAAGCAATGGACTGCTTAAGGACGTGTGAGATAAGGCTACCATTGGTCAAGTAGCAATCACTTTTAGTCTTGGATTTGATGATGACAGGATTCGATGCATGGACCCGATTGGTTAGATTAGAAAGTTGTTAGAGTCATAGTGGCATGATAACTAGTGGCGACTAGTTCCAGAGTAGGTTTTCGTTCATAAGTCGTGTGAGGCGACTAAGTGGGGAGTCCTTTGGCTCCACAGTTGGGCCGGAACCCGCTATTTCAGATGATTGGTGAACGAATTGAGACCAAGGAGGTCTCGGTAGATATTGGCAAGCAGCCATGTGGCAGCATACTGCTTCAGGCAGTTCAATGTTCGGATAGTTTCAACGATTGGCAGTATTAGTATTTGTGTTTAGGTTGCAAGTTCGGACGAAATAATAGATTGCTTGGGTTATGCTAAATGACCTGCATGGATAATTGGGTTTGTGAATTCAGTTTTCTAGTGAGAGCCTTAAGTTATCAGAAGTTGAGTAGTCCATTGAGGGATAAGCGGACTGGTTTCAACAATAATCATTCAGTATGAGTGGTCTGTCAGGGAATCAAACCATTTCAAGACAACCGATTTCGGACGGAGTAGATGTGAACTTGTTGCGAGGAATTCGTTCACCCGCGGATTTTAGGGCTTTGCGAAAATTGGGCACGACTACCCTGGGAAGGATAGGGTGTGCCTAGGCAGGCGACCATATTACTAGAGTGGTTAGGCATGTAAGAGATGGTAATGAATGATTTTGAGGACGAAATCTAATTTAAGTGGGGAGTTAACCTTCACAATTTTAGAAGCCGGGGGTTAAAAGTGTAAGCTTCGGAATGGTTCCGTAATGAATTATGAAGGCAGGGACCGCTTGATAAATTATCGAGACTTAATTTGAATAGATTTTGGGAAACAATGGCCAAATGGTAAATTCCAAATTCAAATTATAAAGTTTTCTGACGGCAGGGGCTATTCGGTAAGTTTTGGACCTAAAATGAAAGGAATTTATGGAATTAGGGAATGTTGGATTTAAGTTGAAGAAGATATTGTGGGGAGGGACTAATAATGAACAAATGAGCAAAAGTGTGCATGTATGCAGGTATTAAGCCGCCACCTTCACCATAACCCTAACCCTAACATGTTTTCAGCCGCCTCCATTCACCCTTTTGACTTCCGGCGCCGCACCACCTCCGTTGAGGTCGTCATCCACCGCTACACTCGCTGCCATCGAAGACAAGAGCTACAGAACCGACGTCGTAGTCGGGAAGGATCGAGTGATCAAGCTTACGGGTGTTGTTGCTTATCGACCATCCTTCCGGAGTCCTCCCAACCTCCACCTCGTGTTCTCCTCTCAGCCGCCACCACCCGTGTCGCTAGCTTTTCCGACCAGTTGAGCCACCGAGAGTAGCAACGTGTGTCTTCCGGCGAAGAGCAATCAGTGACATGACTGTCGGGGTGTCCGTCGCCATCTTTTCTGCCATCCTCCTTCTTTTCTTTTCTGTCATCGCTCACATCTGCCCTTGGCTATTGCCGCTTCTGTTCCAACCACCGCCGCTTTGGAGCACATTCCACAACAGCTAGCCGTCGCCACACGATTGCCGATGGGGTGAATTTTTCATGTTCAAATCGGGATGTGTGTATTATGTGTTGTTGCTATAAGTCGAGAGGTGTATTTGAGTGGGTTTATTTGGCCGGAAAAGCCACCACCACCACCGCGAGGTAATGGCTGCCACCAGGTGCCAACGTCGGCCACCACAAGGATGGTTGTGTGTGTGTGTGTGTTTAGCATTATTGCGTGTGTTATTTTGGAGATTAGCATTGTAAAACGTAATTAGAAATGTGAATAATGAAAAGAAACTTTAACCACCACCATGAGGTGGTGGCTGCCACCACCTACCGCCACTGGCCGCCGTGTCAGGTGGTGGTTTGCCTCTTTTGTATTGTGACTCGTTCGGGATGTTTGGACAAAGGGACTAATAAACCCTAATGGGCCTAATGAAGCCCTAATTAACCTAAAAGCACAAACATTTGACTAATGGGCCTAATGAACCTTAACTGATCAAAATACCTAGCTATTGGGCCTATTGGGCTAAGATGGGGTTGGAAACCCTAATTAGGGTTTAGAAAACCCTAATATTGGGTTTATGGGCCTTGGATTTATCGGGACCCACATTTGGGCATTTGGAATGGGAATTGTATATAAAGCCCAATCACACCATATAATTTATTTAGAAGAGTGATGGATTTAATGGATTAAGTCCTTAACGAGTTAAGTGAGAAACACTTAACCCTAGTTGACATTTTATGTGAAACCCTAATTTTGGGAAGTTGATCGGGACCCGCACTTGAATTATTCACTAAACTTAATATATTAATTAATAATCATTTTCAATCAACCTAAAACAATATTGGACTTGATGAATTAAATCCTTAATGTGTTAAGTAGGAACACTTAACTCTAATCATCATTTCATGTAAGAAACCCTAATTTTAATTGGGCCTTGAGTTGGGCCTTTCTATTGGGCATTGGTAATTGAGTTATCAATGTGCCATACAAGAACTAGCAAATGGACTAGAATAATTTAATGGGCTTTAGGGTAAGGCCCATGTGAGGGATTTGGGCCCAATTTGGAAAATTGGGTCATAGATGGGCCTTAATGGTTATATGATATTGGGCCATTAAAATGTCAATAGTTGGACTAGAATAAATGGTTAGGTCTTAGAATGGGACCATGTGAAGGTTTGGACTCAATTGGGCCATATGTTGGGCCTTGAGCCATAGTTGGACTTTTGGGCCTTTGGTTTGGGTCTTGGGCTTGAATCAAGCCAAGTTAGGGGTAGAGTTGTCTTTTACCCGCAAGCATGGACTTATGGTTATGTATTGGAACCCAATTATTAATTGGGTGTTATTTTGATGCTGACAATTCGGGAACCTGTCATCCAGCAGTTGGGGTGGGTCTGCGGGACTTTACCAGTGTGAGGCGAGTTACCTTCCAATAGAAGTGGGTCTAAGGCCACAATGTCGACCCACTAGTAGGAGTTGTTTGTTAGATAATTGTTTGGTTAGCCACTGTTTGGTATGTTTTATGTGCTAGCATGATATGACGTTATGTGATAGTGGTAGTAGGAGGAATAGTCCCCGATTACCGGCCGATAGGGCCAAAGGGGTAGTCAAGTACCCAGCTATGCTAGACAGTATGTTTATGTTATGTTTTTCCGTGGTAGTGTTAGGGGTGAAATAGTCCCCGTAACCGGTTGAGATATATCGAAGGGTAGGTCGGGTACGTAGATATGCCTGACAGTGGAGTAGGTTGAGCACCCCGCTATGCTTAGCAGGGTAGGTCGGGCACCCAGATATGCCTGAAAGGGTAGGTAGGTCACCCAAATATGCCTGAAAGTATGTGATTTGTATGGTATGTGGTATGATGGGGGAACTCACTAAGCTTCTTGCTTACGGTTTACAGTTTTGGTTTCATGTACTCGTTTTCAAAGGAAAGGAGTCGGCTTGATCGCAACGCATCACACTATGTTTTCCGCACATGATACCTTTGGGATTACACTCTAATATGGTTTTATGATAATATGTTTTGATTATTGACACTTTGGGTTTGACATGAGATATTATTATGAATTTTTATATACTGTTGGGTTTATATAATAACTTAACTAAAATGAAATTTTTGGTATTGAATTTTGGGATGTTACACCACACATATCCATACTTTCCTTAAGAATCATCCCAAATCCTCTTAGTCACCTTCTCAAACGGATGCACCAAATTATCGCTAAACAGCGCAACTAAACCTAGTCGTGTGAAATTATTAAAAACTAAGAAAATTATAGATTACAAGCCAAACTAAAAAAACAACACCTCATATTCTTATTTAGAGAATTAAATCTAGTCCTGTGCTTGAACCATTTAATTTTAAACGATAATAGTTCTTGAGGACAAGAGAGTTCTGTTTTCCAAATCTCCCGAATGACTGGTATAAATGAGCCTGAGTTTCCTTATGGGCTAATGTCATAAAAACCCTCAAATTTTCAAGAAATTTTCGGTTATATCCTAAGTCCATTTTTATGTCCATGAAAATCGCACATTTGGAAAAAAAAATTATAATTGCCCTCTTTTCCGATTTTACCCTTCTATGGCATTAGGAGGTGTTTGGTTACAGATAGACACATGTTAGGGGATGTTTGGCATCAGGGATAATCTGGCGACCTGCAACTTTCGGTGATCCTTCGTAGTCCTTCTCTCGTCGTCGGCAACCACCAATCGAGGGGAAAATGAAGCAACGACCGGGTGGATCAGGAATGCACCTCTGATGCTTGCCTGCTTCGAAGAAGAAGAAGAAGAATCGTGCTCCTAACGATCACCTCCTCCTCCTTCCTGCTAAAAGAACCGATTCAACCACCACACCTCAAACTCATATTCAAATATGAAATCTAACCTTAAAATTATATTCAAACATGAAATCAAACAGTAAAAGTATTGGTTTTCATATTTTTGTCCCATATTCTCTTCTGATCTTCTCCATATTTACCTTCCTGTTTTAGTGGACTTCCTCTTTTTGCTTTCTCATTATATATCTTGTGGTTTTCTTCGTAATATAGACAGAATTGATAATCAACATCAATTTATTTTTTTTGAATTTATAATGGTATCAAAGCGGTGATCCTGTTGCTCCGACGAAACACATGGCCGACAAGGCAGAAATACCACCAAAAGATAGCGGCATCAATGTCGTTGATTACAACTCGCCATATTACCTTCATCCTTCCGATTATCCTAGACAGATGCAGGTCAACGATGCATTGTCGGACAAAAACTATGCGGATTGGGCACAGGAGATGGAGAAATTCCTATTTGCCAAGAATAAGATAGGCTTCATCGACGGGTCTATCGAAAAACCAGAAAATACATCCAAGGATTACATGCCATGGATGAGAGTTGATGCGATGATTAAAGGGTGGCTTACCACCACCATGGAAAGGGAGATAAGGGACAACGTTAACTAGGCGTACACCGCTGTAGAGATGTGGTCCAACCTTCATGAACGTTTTGGGAAAGAGAGCGCCCCGAGGGCATATGAACTAAAAAAACAAGATCGCTGCCACACATCAAGATGGTGCCACTATTTCAGCCTACTACACAAAGCTTCGATCACTATGGGATGAAATTCAGTCTGTGTTCCCCACTCCACGGTGCACCTGTAATGGGTGTACGTGTGACATTGGCAAGCGGCTTGTTGCACATCAAGAGAAAGAGAGGTTGTATGAGTTCCTTATGGGTCTCGATAGCGGGTTCAGAGTCATTAAAACTCGGATTCTTGCCACCAAACCAACTCCGGGTCTCGGAACGGCGTATCATCTCGTTGCAGAGGATGAACGACAAAAACTGATAACTGAAGACAAGAAACCTGTTGTAGAAGCCATCGCCTTTAAGGTTTTAGCTCCTTCAAAACGTGGCAACTCTCTCTTCTCACAACAGAAAACAAAGATCCATTCGGAAACAACAAAACAAGAAGAAGAGGTACAACACTGCACTCACTGTAATCGTGATGGACATAATTGATAGGGTTGCTTCAAATGAATTGGTTACTCTGAGTGGTGGCCAGGGAAAGCAAAGGAAGACAAGAAAAAACCAAAGGCTTCGAAGGTGGTTTGAGTCCCATTCCAGGACTCACTGTTGAACAATACAATGCCTTCTTGAAACATTTTGAATGTGGAACCATCACAGGTGATGCAGGGAAGCAATGATTAGCCAACATGACAAGTATATTTAATAATAAGGATGATTGGATTATTGATTCAGGGGCTACCGACCACACCACCTATCAAAATAATATCCTTATTAATAAAAAACACCCAATTGAAATGCCTGTGATTATTCCTAATGGAGATACCATCCCTGTTGAGGGTAAGGGTGATTACACTTTACCAGGATGCACTAAAATCAAAGGGATATTGCATGTTCCAAATTTTACTTGCAATCTCTTATCCGTTAGCCGATTAACCAAGAATCTTCAATGTTCTATGACCTTTTTTCCTGATTTTTGAGTAATGCAGGGTCTTCGTTCGAGGAACTTGATTAGTGTGGGTAGGTGCAAGGGAGGTCTATACCGAATGGGGATGTTTGGGGAAAGGAAAGCTACGACGGTTACTGTTGAAAGATGGAATAAGAGGTTGGGTCACACATCTCAAGAAAAACTAGCTATGGTCGATTTTCTCAAATGTGTTTCTTTTAATATTAGAAATAGTGTTTGTGATTATTGTTGCAAGGCTAAACATACAAGATCTGCTTTTTCGTTAAGTGAAATTAAAACCAAAGAATGTTTTGAGTTATTACATTGTGATATATGAGGTAAATATCGTATTCCTTCATTTTCTGGAGGTAATTATTTTTGAACTATTGTGGATGATTTCAGTAGAATTGTTTGGATTTTTCTCCTTAAGAATAAAAGTGATGGTAGTACTTGTTTGATGAATTTTTGCAAATTGATTGAAAACCAGTTCAACAAAACCATTAAAAGAATAAGATGTGACAATGGTGGAGAATTCACATCAAATATTATGTTGAATCTTTACACCAAGCAAGGCATTTTGTTAGAAACCACATGTCTTCATACGCCTCAACAAAATGGGGTTGTTGAGCGCAAGCATCGACACTTACTTGACACTGCTCGAGCTTTGCGTTTCGAGGCTAATTTGCCAAAGCGTTTTTGGAGGGAATGTGTGCTAACGTCTGCATATATTATCAATCGATTAGCCTCTAAAGTTCTTGGTAAAAAAGCTCCATATGAATTACTGCACAATCAAAAACCCGAATATGATCACATGAGGGTATTTGGCTGTCTTACTTATTTTTGGAGTATCGAAACAAAGGGTGACAAGATGGAAGCAATGGGGAGGCCTGGAATATTCCTTGGTTATCCTCAAGGAAAAAAAGGCTACAAATTTTTTGATATTGATAGCAAGAAAATGGTAGTGTCACGAGATTTAAAGTTCCATGAAGACACTTTTACCTTTCCAGTTCAAACCCAAGCTTCAAAGGATGATTCTGACATCTTTATTCCCATACAAGCCCAAGACGTTGAAGAACCAGATCATGAGCAGGTTACCGTACCCAATGATGTGGAAGATACTAGGCCTGACTCTAGTCCACAAAACTTAGGAGGGCACATTATGGACGACGATGGGAGTGATCCAGACACTACTCAAGAAGAGATTCTATCTCAGAATCTCGAAACACACATTGATATGGGACATTCTCGACCAAACAGGGACCGGATGCAACCCAAACACTTGGATGATTTCATTGTTGATCTTCCCCCTTCGATTGACCATGCACATACCACATCAACTCAAGTCGCCTCAACGGTACATCCTATTTCCAATTATCTTTCTTATAATAATTTTTCAAAAACTCACAAAACTTTCTTGGCGGCCATCACAACTAATGATGAGCCCAAAAACTTTAAACAAGCCATTCAAAATCCAAAATGGATTGAAGCCATGAAAAAGGAGATTCAAGCTCTTGAACAAAACGATACCTGGACTATTGAGTCTTTGCCAGAGGGAAAACAAGCAATCGACTCTAAATGGGTTTACAAGATCAAATACAAGCCAAATGGAGATATCGAAAGGTATAAAGCGAGACTCGTCACAAAAGGGTTCACTCAAATCGAATGAGAAGACTTTCATGACATTTTTTCCCCTATAGCTAAATTAGTTACTATTTGAATGTTATTGTCCGTGGCCGCTAAAAATAATTGGTTCATCCACCAGCTCGACGTTAACAACGCTTTTCTTCATGGTGATCTTGATGAAGAAGTGTACATGAAGATGCCACAAGGTTTTTCCACAAAGAAAGAAGGTCGTGTTTGTCGTTTACAAAAGTCTCTTTATGGTTTCAGACAGGCTTCTCGAAAATGGTATCAAAAATTTACTTAAGCTCTTCTCAGTCTTAGTTTCACATCATCCAAGGCGGATCATTCCCTATTTCTCTACAAAAATGGCGATACTTTCCTTTCAATTCTTCAAACGACCAAAAAATCATGACTAAAAATTTCGTTTGAATAACATTACCTAAACCATGATTGTCAAACCATAACATAATTCTTAACATAAAATCAGAGTATTAATTCAAAAAAAATCTTATTATCAGACTGAAACATCCCAGGTTGACTAATTATGGTGCGTGCCATGCGATCATTCCGAGCTCTTCCCTCCGCTACCGGAAGTATCTGAAACCAAAACTGAAAACTGTAAGCATGAAGCTTAATGAGCTCCCCCAAACTACCACATACCATACAATAACATATAAAGCACATACCGGGCCTTGACCATAATGGGCCTTTCCCACTGCATTAGACCAAAGTCCGGACTAACTGGGGCCTTGCCCCCTGCATCGGACTGAAATCCGGAAACTGCATCGGATCGAAGCCCAGACTAACTGGGGCCTTGCCCCCTGCATCAGACCGAAGTCCGGCTAACTGCATCGGACCGGAGTCCGGACTAACTGGGGCCTTGCCCCCTGCATCGGACCGAAGTCCGGCTAACTGTATCGGACCGAAGTCCGGACTAACTGGGTGAACATAGCATAGCATAATCATAACTACTAGCATAAATACATATACTGCATATTGCGTCGGACCGAAGTCCAAAACACATAACACAAAAACATACTTGAATCACAAAGACATCAAGCACACTGAACTACTGCATCGGATCGAAGTCCAGAAACTGCTCCTAACTAGACGTATCGGCATTGTGGCCGTAGACCTGTTCCTACTAGAAGGAAATTCACCTGAACTTCTGAACTCTATTGATGATCCTCTGGCTGCTGTCCGATAATTCTCTGAACCGCTGCTCCACTAGCTCCCCGAGCTACTAATATCAATAAAACACTTGGTTCCAAACTGAACTCTAGAAGTTAAACTAAGTCAACTCTGGTTAAAGTCAAAGTCCTGGTCAAAGTCAACCTTCCAGTTGACTCGACTCGCCGAGTCAACCCGTAGACTCGTCGTGTCCTAAAACTCAGAAGCTCTCAAAATACTACCCAACTCACCGAGTCACCCCAGGACTCGTCGAGTTCAACGATCTTTGAGTCTCATCCTGTCCAACTCACTGATCTGAGTCTTAACCAGAAGAGGTTGGGGGTTCTGCAACCTGACTCGTCGAGTCCAAGAACAGACTCGCCGAGTCCTAGGCAATCTTCAACAGACTCGCCGAGTTGTTCTTCCAACTCGCCGAGTGCAGGCACATATTCATACAACTCATCGAGTTCATCCATGTGACTCATCGAGTCTCTCCAGTTCTCAATCCATATAGTGGCTTTTCGAGCCATGAAGGGGCTCCAATCCATAGATCCATCCTTCTACAGTCTAACCATCACATAAAGTTGCAAACTTTACGTGAAACCAAGGAGAAAAAAGCCCAAAACACTCTAGGACTAGGGTTTAAGACAAAGGGGCTTCACCAATGACTCATTGACTACTGCTTTAAGACATTCTGGACCATCACAACCCTAGATCTGAAGTAGCAACCTCAGATCTAAGCCCCAAACCTGAAATAGACCTCAATCTTGCCAAAATAGCCCCAAATCTCATTCAAGAATAGATCTAGATGCAAAAAGGGTGAAGGTAACAACTTATTACCTTCAATATGACCTCCTACTGAAGAATAATCCAAATCTCTGTAAACCCCCTTGATCCAAGCTTCTTGATCTTCAAGATCTCTTCACAAAAACCACTTATCTAAGCTCCAAATTGATTCCAAGGTCTCTCACTCACGATTTAGGGTTTATGGATCTCAAAAGGGTAGAAAAGAGGTTGGGGGAAGGGATGTAATTTTATTTAAATAGGGCACAACCCTCGAGATTAGGGTTTTTCTCGTCCATACCAGACTCACCGAGTCGGTCACTTACTTTATGCCCCGGATCCCGCTCTGACTCGTAGAGTTCCTCCCTGGACTCGACGAGTTGACTCTTGAATTAGAGCCTTTCCTTTCTTTTCTTGGTCTTTCTGGTTCTTGGTGTTACAACTCTCCCCCACTTAAACTAGACTTCATCCTCGAAGTCCGCTATGTCCAAATGTTCTGCAATCTGCTTTCAACACTCCAGCCAGAAGAATTTAACTCCCGCTGGCCACTTCCATTGACCTTTCATCTGGTCATTTAGACTAAAACAATTCCTCGCAAATAACAATCCTCAAGTGCACTCTAATTCCCCCAACAATCCTAAGAAATCAAATTACTCAACTGGCCATCCTTCGCAAGGCCCTAAATTCTGCAGATGAACGGATTCCTTGCAACAAGATCACATATACTCCGTCTGAAATCTGTTGTCTTGAGATGGTCTGAATCCCTGACATACCACTCATACTAAATCATTATAGATGAACCCCGTGGGGGTGACTTAGCATTACTCATCAATCTATTACGCTTACCATACATGAGCTCCTCAAATATCATTTCCCCTGGAGACCCAAAACTGTCTGAAACACCGACCTGCCTGAAGACACTGAACTGGCTGGAACACTGACTGCCTAAAACATTGAACTACCTGAAACACTGACTGCCTAAAACTCCGAACTGCCTAAACCACCATGCTGCTACATGGCTGCTTTCCAACATCTATCGAGACCTTCCCGGTCTCAATTCATTCGTCAGTCATCTGAAATATCGGGTTCCAGCCCGGCTGCGGAGCCAAGGGACTCCCTATTTAGTCACCTCACACGACTTCTAAACAAAATCCTTCTCTGGAACTAGTTTCCACTAGTTATCATGTCACTGAGGCTCTAAAAACCTCCTGATCCAACCGATCGGGTCTGTGCTTCGAATCCTGGTGTTACCAAATCATGGCTAAACGTGTCTGCTACATGACCAATTGTAGCCATATGCCATAAAATGACCTTAAGCCGTCCACTGCTTCCTTGCTCTCATAGCTGTAGTGGCGCTTCTATAGTCTTATCTCTGGCTTAACCAGATCTAACCCGTCTGGGTAAATTCCGAAATCCAATCCATGGATTCCATCTCCTCATTACTACACCCGAACTGGTGGGTACTACTGTCCTTCCCGCGTCCTAACCACAGACTCATGCTATCTACTAACCTAGTGAATGCTACGGCTACACCCGCAGACTTACAACACTCTAATACGATCTGACTACTAGTGAATGTTACGACTACACCCGCAGACTTACAACACTCTAACACTATCTGACTGCTAGTGAATTCTACGGCCACACCCGTAGTCTTACAACACTCTAATACAATCTGACTGCTAGCAAACATTACGGGAATGCGACCTCCTTATTGGCAAGTTTTTTTTTCCAAACTTCCCTCTCACACTATCCTGAAATCATACAGCTGCCTGGGCTATTTTCCCTTCTGACAAGGATGCGAAACTTATCCCAGTTTCAAAACTACTCCTACCTCTAAATCCTTGGATGATTCTCCCCCACTTTGATTCAACTAACGTCTTACAACACACAATACTGGAAGGATTCTAAATCCTTCTTACCATTCTATGCATAATCTGCTGAAAACCACACTTACCATTGCTAGTGTGCCAATCCTAACCAGTCCAAAAGATCACACCACTTTCAAGGACCCGAATACATCTCCGGTAATAACCCGCTTGACCCAGGAAGCTCCGAATCCCAATTGGAGACCTCGGAAACTCCCATTGTATCACGACTTCTAACTTAGCCGAAACGACTAGAATACCCTTCTGATTGACAAGGTACCCAAGCAATTGCACCTCGCATAACTAGAACTCACAATTGGAGTACTTTGCAAAACAGTCTCTCCCTCCTCACAGTCTCTAGCACCTCCCTCTGGTGCTCCCTGTTGGAATATAGCCAACCTATACTCGAACAACACCTTCCCGAAGGTAGTGAGATGCTACCAAGTCTCACACATACTTGCTACCACTACTGCATCCGAAGTAACCTGCTCTACAGGGGATGTCCTCCAACTATCATTCTAAAATCCAAGATATGCAGATGGCATATCACTCAATCACAAGAAGGCCACAAAATTCCGAAGTATCATTATCATTACCGACGCAAAACCTTAACAATAGAGTTATTACAAAAAGGAGAATTCAAACGACATACTTGCGATCTAGTGTTGCTCGATATTGACTTCATGCGGAACAATGGGTGCCTAAACCTAGACTCTCTCCACTACCAAAACAGGACAACAAGACTTGAAATGACCAGGCTGGTGGCAATGAAAACATATCTGATCCTTCTTACAATCTCGATACACATGCCTCCTTTCCCCTCACTTGAAACACCTGAACTTGTGACAAGCAAACCCATGAGCTCCTCCACACTTACCACACACCTCAAGGTCTTCCCGATTTCCAACACCCAAGTCAGCTGAGTATGACCCCCCACTTCTTCCCAATTGTCCTGAAATAAATGCTCGCTTCCTTTTACCGCACTGCCCATCCAAACCAATCTCCTTCTCCCGAGCTACCCCGACTACCTCATTAATCGATTGAGTAGTCGCTAACTGACCATGAAGCTTAGCTACTACCCCAATATTGTCGGGTAGTTCTTGGCGTACAGCTCGCGACTCCACTGCAGACAACTGAAAAGCCCTGCTTACCACTGCAGGCGCCTCTACCCGGCCCTGATGGTCGTCGGTGATCCTCAAAGTGGCAGGGACAGGTGATATCATTTGTATTGCCGGAAACAAACTCGGACACTGGGCCTTCCTGTGGCCTCAATGACTGCAAAGGAAACATATCAGATCTAACTCCCGAGTGGTGGTAACAGCACAATCTCTGCTAAAATGACCAGTCTGGCCACACCTGAAGCAGCCAGAATCACCACCACTACCACTCCTACACGCACCCTCGTGCGTCCTGCCCGTCTTTCCGCACCGGTTGTGGCCCTGATAATCCCTCGATCTCGAATCTGACTCCTTGGGCCTTTAACACGAACCCGTGGTTACCTGAACCTCTTCGGGCTTCCTCTTCTTGATGTGTTCCAGATCAATCTCCCTCTCTCTGGCCCGAGCAGCTGGACCTGCTCACAAACTGCCCGATGTCATATCTCAACATTTCATGATATCGAGCTTTCTTCATCTCCTCGTTCTCCACATACTATGGAACCAAGAGAGCCCTCTCCCTAAACTTGGTGGTGATTTCCGCCACGTCTCAGTAGTCTGCTGAAGATCCTGTAACTCTCGTGCCAACTGTTGCACCTCAATAGTTGGTGCAAACTCAGCCCTAAACCTAGCCGAAAAATCACTCCATGACATCGCGTCCAACGCGACATCATCCCCCCCAAGGCATGAAGAACCTCCTCCCACCAATCCCCTGCTCTGCCCTTCAGAAGACAGGAGGCGATTCTGACCTTGTCCCCCTCGGGACACTGGCTCGCGCGGAAAGCGTTGGCAACATCTGCCAACCATCTGCTGCTAGCAATGGGGTCCCTATCTCCATGATAAACTGGTGCTCCACAAGCTCTAAACTTTCGAAATGTCAACGTACGCGCTCCTATCAAATCCATCACCTCTACGCGAAAGGATCCAAGCCTCTCATCCAAAATCTCTAGTATACCCTCCTTTACCGTGCCAAAGATCTCATGAGTCTGGTCTAAGATATTGTGCCTGATCTCAGCTGATACAAACTCTCTCATACGCTCCTTGAGCTGCTCTTTCCCTAAACCTGAGCCTGATCCCTCTACGACACCTGATCCGCCGATTGGCCTTTCACGCAACGTCATCATGCTGAAAGCATATCACTATAACTATCAAAATACACTTCACTGCTGAGGGATTACTCATACGCACTACAAGTCCCCCGGCTTTGTCTTGGCCCCTCTTGAATCGAGTACGGATCCTCTGCTTTTAGTAGTACAAGCCCATACTACCTTCCACATCTATCTTTACTTTCTTCAAGAACTGCCTTGACTCTACCAAGTCCCTTCTACTGGTACTGATCTCTGCTACTCTCATCTTTGGATTTCCCTAGGGAAAATCTCTGACTCTATCCAAACCAATCCTCAGCTGCTGATGGCCTCCTTGTAATTACAACTAGCCCTCACCTGAATACCATCACATGTGACGAGGCTCAGAAAATCCTTCGAGTAAAAGACTCGTCCTTACAACGGTTAGACTCAAACGAGAGCTGCGCAATAGGGCCAAATCCAGCACTCTGAGATTATTCAACCCTGATCACATGTGACGTGACCTATTCACCTGATGGCTAACTTCCATCACTCAGAGTCCTACAAAGCACAAAGCAAGTGGCATTCGGACACAGGAAACTACTCAAGCAAATCTATTCTCATAACGAGAAACTGTACTAGCATACAATGCTAAGCTCATACTATCAGGCATAACCTAAACGGGCTATCCTACTACGTTCTACTCAATACTAGCATGCAATTCTCATAAAGCTGAAACACATATAGCAGGCACATAAGGCATCCTCCTAGATCCTTAGTCCTATTCTAGCATGTTGTTCTATTGAAACTGAAACTAATAATCATAACATAAACTTGTATGGGTAATTTAGGAGTACTTACTTGAGCTCGGCTGATTGCATGCACCACACCCTTTTCTCTTTTCAAAGTTCTTTCTTTCCAAAAATTCTTTTCGCTTTTGCTAAAACTCTTTTTCTTTTTAAGTTTCTTTTTCAAAAATTTCTTTCGAAAGTGTTTTTCTTTTGAAAACCTCATACCATTTCCTTAGTTTGAGTTCAGACACACCCGAAAGTGTGCTGAATCCCTCAAACCAAGGCTCTGATACCAACTTGAAACGACCCAAAAATCATGAAAAAAAATTTCATTTGAATAACATTACTTAAACCATGATTGTCAAACCATAATTCTTAACATAAAATCAGAGTATTAATTCAAAACAAAATCTTATTATCATAGTGAAACATCCCAGGCTGACTAATTATGGCGCGTGCCATGCGATCATCCCGAGCTCTTCCCTCCGCTACCGGAAGTACCTGAAACCAAAACCGAAAACTGTAAGCACGAAGCTTAGTGAGATCCCCCAAACTACCACATACCATACAATAACATATAAAGCACATACTAGGCCTTGCCCACTGCATCGGACCAAAGTCCGGACTAACTGGGGCCTTGCCCCCTGCATCGGACCGAAATCCGGAAACTGCATCAGACCGAAGCCCGGACTAACTTGGGCCTTGCCCCCTGCATCAGACCGAAGTCCGGCTAACTACATCGTACCGGAGTCCGGACTAACTGGGGCCTTGCCCCCTGCATCGGATCGAAGTCCGACTAACTGCATCGGACCGGAGTCTGGACTAACTGGGCCTTGCCCCCTGCATCGGACCAAAGTTCGGCTAACTGTATCGGACCGAAGTCCGGACTAGCTGGGTGAACATAGCATAGCATAATCATAACTACTAGCATAAATACATATACTGCATACTGCGTCGGACCGAAGCCCGGAACACATAACACAAAAACATACTTGAATCACAAAGACATCAAGCACACTGAACTATTGCATCAGACCGAAGTCCGGAAACTACTGCTAACTATACGGGTCGGCATTGTGGCCGTAGACCCATTCCTACTGGAAGGAAACTCACCTGAACTGCTGAACTCTGCTGATGATCCTTTGGCTGCTGTCCGACAATTCTCTGAGCCGCTGCTCCAATAGCTCCCCGAGCTACTAATATCAATATAACACTTAGTTCCAAACTGAACTCTAGAATTCAAACCAAGTCAACTCTGGTTAAAGTCAAGGACCTAGTCAAAGTCAACCTTCCAGTTGACTCGACTCGTAGATTCAACCCATAGACTCGCCGAGTCCTAAAACTCAGAAGCTCTCAAAATACGACCCAACTCGCCGAGTCACCCCAGGATTTGTCGAGTTCAACGATCTCTGAGTCTCATCCTGTCCAACTCACTAAGTCACCACTCAACTTAATGATCTGCGTCTTAACCAGAAGAGGTTGGGGGTTCTGCGACCTAACTCGTCGAGTCCAAGAATAGACTCGCCGACTCCTAGGCAATCTTCAACAGACTCGTCGAGTTGTTCTTCCAACTCGTCGAGTCCATGCACATATTCATACAACTCATCGAGTTCACCCATGTGACTCATCGAGTCTCTCCAGTTCTCAATCCATACATTGGCTTTTCGAGCCATGCAGGGACTCCAATCCATAGATCCACCCTTCTATAGTCTAACCCTCACATAAAGTTGCAAACTTTATGTGAAACCAAGGAGATATAGGCCCAAAACACTCTAGGGATAGAGTTTAAGACAAAGGGGCTTCACCAATGACTCATTGACTACTGCTTTAAGACATTATGGACCATCACAACCCTAGATCTAAAGTGGCAACCTCAGATCGAAGCCCAAACCCGAAATAGACCTCAATCTTGCCAAAATAGCCCCAAATCTCATTCAAGAATAGATCTAGATGCAAAAGGGTGAATGTAACAGCTTATTACCTCCAAGATGACCTCTTACTGAAGAATAATCCAAATCTCTGTAAACCCCCTTGATCCAAGCTTCTTGATCTTCAAGATCTCTTCACAAAAACCACTTATCTAAGCTCTAAATTGCTTCCAAGGACACTCACTCACGATTTAGGGTTTCTGGATCTCAAAAGGGTAGCAAAGAGGCTGGGGAAGGGATGTAATGTTCTTTAAATAGGTCACTACCCCCGTGATTAGGGTTTTTCTCGTCCAAACCAGACTCGCTGAGTGCACTAGCTGACTCGCCGAGTCGGTCACTTACTTTATGCCCCGGATCCCGCTCCGACTCGTCGAGTTCCTCCCTGGACTCGACGAGTTGACTCTTGACTTAGAGCCTTTCCTTTCTTTTCTTGGTCTTTCTGATTCTGGGTTTTACAATTCTCATATACGTCGATGACGTCATCATTGTTGGAAACAATTATCAGAAGATACATGAAGTCAATCAATGTTTACATGACAAATTCAGCATTAAAGATCATGGTGAACTGAAATATTTTCTTGGGATAGAGGTGGCCAGGACTTCTCGTGGTCTTGTCTTAAGTCAACGGAAGTACACTCTTGATATTTTGAAGGACAGTGGCATGGAAGGATGTCGTCCAGGTTCATATCCTATTGACCAAAATCTCAAGGTCATTATGGATGATCAAGAACCCAAGGTTGATGCTACTACCTATCGACGTCTCATTGGACGTCTTCTTTACCTCCAGGCTACTCGTCCGGACATAGCATATTCGGTTAATACTCTTAGTCAGTTTGTCTCGGATCCCCGTCAGAATCATATGAATGCCTTGCTAAGAGTTCTTCGATATATTAAGGCCACTACCGGCCAAGGCATACTTTTACCTAAAGAAGGTGGCACGAATTTGGTTGCATACGCTGATTCAGACTGACTTGGTTGTCCTCTTACTAGGCGTTCTTGAGCCAGTTACCTAGTTCTTCTCGGTGGTGCCCCCATCTCATGGAAAACCAAAAGGCAGTCTGTTGTCTCACGCTCATCTGCTGAAGCTGAATATCGTGCCATGACTGCAGCTGTTAGTGAAATTATCTGGTTGCGATGGCTTTTTCTAGAGTTGGTTTTCCCATAACTTGGTTTCACAACTCTTTTTTTGCGACAACCAAGCAGCTCGACATATTGCCAACAATCCGGTTTTTCATGAATGCACTAAACATGTTGAAATGGACTGTTTCTTCGTTCGTGAACGTGTAGAATCAAAAGAAATTTATCCTATGATGATCGACTCAAAACTCCAGCTTGCTGATCTCCTCACAAAAAGGCTTGGAGCTTCGCAGCTTCGTTTTTTACTTGACAAGTTGGGCGTTATCAATTTACACGCCTCAACTTGAGGGGGAGTATTGGTTTTCATATTTTTGTCCCATATTCTCTTCTGATCCTCTCCATATTTACCTTCCTGTTTTAATGGACTTTCTCTTTTTGCTTTCTCGTTATATATCTTGTGGTTTTCTTTGTAATATAGACATAATTGATAATCAACATCAGTTTATATTTTTGAATTTATAAAAAAGCTCATCTGAAATCAAACCTCAAAACCAAACATAAAAGTAAAAAACACTAAAATCCAATGATTGTGTGCATTTCCACTTAGCCCAAGGAAATCACAAACAAGTCGTGGATACAAGGAAATGGAATAGGGGTGAAAAGATTAGGGCATTTTCTTCGTTAGTTATCACGCCACCATCATCTCCTTTGTTATGTTTTTTGTCAACATTATGCAAGAACAACCATGGAATTTCAAAGACCATCAGGTGTTCTTATCTATCTGGTCATCATCTGAAATCATCCTCTTGACCAAAGAAAAACGGATTCCTAATGCCCTTCGTTTAATTTCGATTTTGGATTTCCTCATATTTGAAACCAAATATAGCTTCAAAACAAACCCAGGAAAAAACCCCAAATCTGAAACTTTAATAATCAAATGATATCAGATTTGCATATGGCTATGAAACCCTAATCAAGCTCACCAACAGATACGGAGATTGAGTAGAGAGAATAAGAGCTACAAAATTGGCCAATGGTAGCAAACCTGATTGTTCTCCGGTGATTTATTTGAAGCAGCGAGCACTGGTGGTGCTTTCCCAAACATCCTTTAACATGTGTTGATCTGTAACCAAACACCCCCTCATGTCATAGAAGGGTAAAATCGGAAAAAAGGCAAGTATAACAGTTTTTTGCTTAAATGTGCGGTTTTTGTGGACATAAAAATGGACTTAGGATATAACCAAACATTTCTCGAAAATTTGAGGATTTTTATGGGATTAGCCCTTTCATCATTTTTTTTTCCAAAACCAGTTAGATTCAAGAGAAAAATAGAAAATTCAGAAAATGACCAAAAATAATAGATGGTTTGAAGAAAATAACCAAGGAAAAACACATTTCAGAAAATGACCAAAGGATCCGCAGAGCACCCTCTGCGGATCTATTAAGCCCTCCGCGGATTTGCTACACCTCTGCGAAATGTAGTTTTTTTTTTTAATTTTTGACCAAAGGATCTGCAGAGCACCCTATGCAGATCTATTAAACCCTCTGCGGATTTGCTACACCTCTGCGGAATTAGTTTTTTTTTTTTTTTTTTTTTTTTATGTTTTTCATTTTTTTTCATTTTTTTTGCGTTAATTTTAGTTTATTAATATTATTATTTTTTTAAATACACTAATACATTATGTTATTATTATGTAAAAAATTTGACAAAAAGGTTTTTTTCCGTTTTTTTTTTTTGCGTTAATTTTAGTTTGTTTATATTAATTTTTCTTTTAAATACACTAATTATTGTATTACGTTATTTATATGTATTTCGTTTGTATTAGGTTATTTAAAAAATTAAAAAACCAACATTCCGCATAACTATAGCTAGATTCGCACAGGCTTTAATGGATCCGCTGAGGGTGGATTCCCAAAGAGTTCTGTGGACTGATATCAAACATAAGTTTATTATTTTTAATCTTTTTTTGTCAAATTATTTACATAATCACATAAGGTATTAGTGTATTAAAAAAAAATATTAATAAACGAAAATGAACGCAAAAAAAAAAAAACGAAAAAACGAAAAGTAAAATCAAAAAACAGCAATTCCACAGAGCTATAGAGGATCCGCAGAGCATTTAATGGTTCCGCAGAGGGTGTACACTGATCTGTAGAGGTGTACACTGATCCGCAGAGGTGTACACTGATTCGCTAATAACGGTTCTGTGGATTCCCAAACAGTTATGTGGACTGATGTCGAACATAAGTTCATTATTTTTAACATTTTTTTTGTCAAATTATTTATATAATCACATAAGGTATTAGTGTATTTAAAAAAAATATATTAATAAACGAAAATAAACGAAAAAAAAACAAAAATAAAATAAAATAAA
The DNA here is from genome assembly GCF_002870075.4 of Lactuca sativa. Lineage (NCBI taxonomy): Eukaryota > Viridiplantae > Streptophyta > Magnoliopsida > Asterales > Asteraceae > Lactuca > Lactuca sativa. The sequence goes on from NC_056626.2 coordinate 109,212,157, forward strand.
ATAAAAAAACAACAATTCCGCAGAGGTGTAGCCGATCCGCAGAGCAGCTAATAGATCTGCAGAGGGTACTCTGCGGATCCTTTGGTCATTTTCCAAAATCCATTTTTTCCTTGGTCATTTTCTTCTAACATCCTTTACTTTTTTGTTATATCACAAATTTTCTCTAGATTCAATGTATATTTGGAAGTGAGATCATCCTTACACAGAAGGGTAAAAGGACCAGTGTTTTAAAAACCGGTTTTTTAGTTGAACCGGAATGATGACCGGTTTCCGGTTCAACCAGTTTAAGCGGTTCGACCGCTGAGTAAACCAATTTCTATAATTTTCATATTTTTTCGTATTTTCGTATACATACCTATATACAAAATCAAGAATATGATGTCCACAAGTTCAAACATTGAAATACACATGAAAACAAGTTGTAGATCATTCTAAGTACATTAAAATAACTCATAACCATAAGTTTTACATCAATCCATGTGCATTAAAAAGCAAATAAAGTCCTAGATGAATATAAATGTATCAAAAAACTTCATAATATTTATCATATGCGTTTATTCAAAAAAAATTAATAAATATGAAAAAACTATCAAAGTTTATTATGCAAAAGGTTTCGATTCCATATGTTTTTATTCAATTTAACCGGTTCAACCGGATTTTTGTAAAAACCAGTCGGTTCAATCCGGTTCAGAAATAGACATAAAACCGGTAATAATTGAACCATTCACTTCCCTGATTCCCGGTCCAACCGGTTCGACCAGCCGATTCAAACCGGTTTTTAAAACACTGCAAAGGACATGATATATAGATGGGGCCACTCACGTTTCTTCCAAACGGCCGACATCGAGTTGACTTTATAAAATGATAACGGTTCGTGCCGACAACCCCTTGTACATTTTCGTAAATAAATCCAAGTCAAATGGCATTTCTCCAATTGCACTAACACTTCTGTCTTCAAAGAGCCAAGTGGTCCAAATTTTCAATACCAATCCAGAAATATGATGTGATCCGTTGGTGGATATACATCCAATGAAATGAAGACCATATAAAATATAAAAATTATAAATCCACCCCATCCATCAAATTTTCAAACTTACGTCATACGAAAATATTCGAGCATTTCTTAATCTAATCTTACGTGCTTAATTCGAAATTTTTAATTATTTTAATATCCTATCTAAACTAGATTATGACTCGCGTTAAACGCGGAAAACGCATAAATAAAATATAAATGTATATAGATATTGCAGAATAATTATAAAAAAATCAGGGTTATTGATATTATTGAAATGTGTATAAAATATACTGAGGTTGGTAAATATATATAGTCGTTGAAGGACCTTTTTGTAGATAATATTTTTTGTTTTATTAGTTGAACGACCTTTATCGCCACAAAGTACCTTCAAACCTTTTTTACTTGTTACACCGGAAACAACTACATATAGTTAACCATGCGCAAAACGGGTCTACGCAAGTATAATCCAACGTTTGACAATGTATTTTCAAAATACATTGTTATTTTATGGTTATATTGCGAAATAGAATTGTTTATTTTAAAAAATAGCAACTTATTTATGTTTATTTGAAATGAACCACATACCCCCCCCCCCCCCCCACACACACACACACACACACACACATACAATATTAAATATAAAAAAAAACTCTAACAAAGAAATATAAAAACATTTATGCTTGCTCGATTTAGATATTGCCCATAACTCATTAAAAATGTGAAAATACATAATTGGCATACAACTTACTTGTTATTATGAGACGAATTAAACAACTTAAACAAATGATGATTTTTTATTTTTATTTTATGACAATGATAAAATAATGGAAAAATGAATGCTTACTTCAAGACATTTGCGGACGTTTGAGTAAGGTCTATGGTCTTAACTGCTGAGTATTCATATCCTTCACATATATCTATTAAATGGTTATTCAAGATGAATTAAAAGTTCATTGCTATTTCTTGCCAATTTAGAAGTATGTTTCGACCACTTTTGCATCAGATAAAAAACATATAGGTTCTTTTAATATTACTGCAATCTTACTTTCATATAAAATTACTTTTTTTCGCATCAGACCAAACTTGGTGTTTTTAAGCATTATTATCATCCTATATTATACATTTTTGATAGTTTTTAAAAGTTAGTTGCAATTTCTCATTTCTTTTTGAAAGTTCGTTGTTATTTCTTGTTGCTTTTATAAATAAGTTTTAGACTATTTTTTTGTATCAAACCAAATTTGAAGGTTATTTTTGCATTATTACCATCGTATATGTTACATTTCATTTTTATTATTTGAATATAGTTTTGTAGTTCAAAACCGATACGAATATAAAAATAATGACTACATATTAACCGACTCTCTATAATGTATAATTAAAAATCAAGACACTGTAATCATAATTTATTGATGTTAGTTAATATGTAATTTATTTGGGGATGAGGTTAGTTTTTGGTTACTTATTTGGGAAGTATAATATGTATTATGCATTACAAGTGTTTATTTTTGTAACAACCCGAAATCCAGGTATTCTTCTTTTGGCCTTACATCTTGGTTAAGTTGATGATTTAGGGTTTTCATGGTAGGCGAGTACGCTGGGCGTACAAGGTGTACGCTGCACGTACTCGCGCGCCTCATTTGGACGCGTTTCCCCTCAGGTACGCGGGGCATACCCAAGGTTACGCCCGGCGTAACTTATTCAGACCCAAACCCTAAATTCCTTTGATGGGGCTATAAAAGGAACATGTAGCTGGTCTTCTCAGCCACCATCCCTCAGAGTGAAACCCTAAAAAGAGTGTACCCTCGTTCTTAGGCCATTGTGTGTGTATTCTAAGCTTGGTGGTGTCATTTCAAGGTTGCAAAGGAGAAGACGAGCTTGTTGGAGAGGCTAGAAGTGGTGCTCAAGTGTAGATCTGAACTTTGCAAGGGCTAAAGCTTCATTTCCAGGAATAAAGTTCGGATCTTGTCACTTGGTTCATGTTGTATGCTTAAAAGGCCATTTTCTAGGGTTTAAATCCCAAAGGTGGAGACTTTTGTGCAAATGGCCTCCATAAGCTTAGATACTTCATATTTCTGATCTATTGGGGTTGTAGACTCATAAAAATGGCATCTTGGACATGGGGTTTGCACCATGCATGAGATCTAGGTCCTTGAGTTTGAATAAAGGGTTGTTATGTGATGTTGGAGCCTTTACAGCCGTGCCAAGGCTTAAAGGTCTCGACTTTATGGGTTTAGACACACTAGAAGAGTCGGATCTAGAAGTGGAAGTAATGGCTTAACCAATTAAGACCAGAAATGGAGAGTGGGTGATTCTGGGGGTTACGTTGGGCGTAACTTCCAGTACGCGCAGCGTACTGGGTGGAGACCCCGATCAGGGAGGGGTTGGCGACGTACTCCCCACGTACATCTAGAGTACGCCCCGTGTACTCTCAGGGTTTGACTTTTGTTGACTTTTAGGGTTTTGGTCAACTTGAGGACTTTAGGTCAAGGAAGGGTAAAATGGTCTTTTACCCTCTGAGGAATGATGATAAGGAGTAAAGTTCTAAGTGGTGGAAATCCTTGTGTAATAAATGATATTTTTTATGTTTAGGCGAGGTTGAGCCGTCGTTCGGGGTCGGTGTTAGCGAGGACGCGAGATCTTAGACTTTCCACGAGGTGAGTCTTCTCACTATACTATACCCGAAAGGGTTTGACTGTGTGACCGGAAGGTCGGATATGGTATGAGATATATGTGTTGTGTGTGATAGGTTAATCGTTATATGTGCCATGTATGATATGCTTGATATGGGAAGGAAGGAATTATGTTATGGGCCGGAAGGCGTTGTAACGTGGACCGTAAGGTTGGCGTGGGTAGGACCGGAAGGTTTACCTAGTCGGGACGGAAGTCCCCTGAGACACATGGACCGGAAGGTCAGGGCCTGGAAAGGCATATGTGCATAGGTTGTATTTTGGGGAACTCACTAAGCATTTATGCTTACAGTTGTTGTGATAGGTGTTTCAGGTACCAGCGAGGACCGTGGGAAGGCGCCGGCGTGATCTGTACACACTGATGGAGGATTTATGATCTTGGGATTTATATGATTTGTATTATGACATGATACATTGGATCTTTATGAATTATTTTGGATGGAAATATATTTTTAAGAAATGAAAATTTTGTTTTAAAAATTTCCGTTGTTACAAGTTGGTATCAGATCCTTGGTTTGAGGGATTCAGGTGCACCTTCGGGCGTAACTGAACTCAAACCGAGGATTTGAGGAAATCTTTCAAAAACAAAAGCATAAAATTTTTATAAAGGATTTTGTGATAATCAAGGATGAAGCAGTGTGTACGATCAGCCAGCGCCCAAACGGTAAAAATCCCCAAAATACCCTTACAATATGTGTTATGAAATATGATATGATATGATATGCATGCTAGAAGACTAGGTATTCATATTAGGACTAGAGTGGCCTGATTTGTGATGCCTTAGTCTAGGGAAATCTGTTGCTATGAGGTGCTTCAAGAGCGAGTGGGTAGCTAGTGCATGGCAAGAATAGAGTACTCAGGATTCGGGGTTTGGGGAGGAGGACTTAGGGTGAATGCTGATGCGGTGTAGTCAGTAGTATTGGGCCCGTACTACTGAAGACACCAGGTCAGTGGGCAACCCAAGTAAGAATCCCTGGGTATCGGAGACTGAGTACGGTTGCATTATCGAGTGCGATTATGCTCGATAGAGTCTCTGATATTTCTATGTTGTATTTCAGAGGCATCATGGTTGGACCACGCCACAGACCCAGTACGAGCAGTGTGAGTGACGAGGAGATTTGTCAGATGATTCATGAGGAGGTGGTTGCAGCGATCCGGGCTAAGATTCCGGAGATGTTTGGGTCTATTAATACCACATTGATGGAGACATTTGATGAGCGGTACGCCGCGTTGACTGAGGCTGCAGCCGCTGCAGCTACCGCAGCTGTGGCCGCTGCCAGACCACAGGGAGGTGACTCGTTGCTGTTCCGGGAGTTCAGCAACACGAAGCCACCTAAGTTTGACGGGACGCAGGATCCGATCGCTGCGATGAGATGGATTGCTGATATCGAGGGATGCTTCTACACTTGTTCATGTCCGGAGCATCTGAGGGTACGGTTCGCCTTGAACCAGCTCCGCCTGGGAGCAAAGGATTGGTGGAAGTTCGTGACGGCGAACTTCACTCTGGCAGAGGTTTCAGCTGTGACATGGGAGAGGTTTACCACTATGTTCAGAGACGAGTACGTTCCCCCGGTAGAGAGGGAACGGTTGGTTCAGGAGTTCTTATCCCTCAAGCAGGGTAATGATTTTGTCACGGTGATCACGCGGAAGTTTCATGAGAGGGCGATGTTCTGCACCGAGCAGGTGTCCACGGAGCAGGCTCGGATGAGTCGGTATTTGGGTGTGCTGAGGAGGGATATCCGGGAGTTTGTATCGAACTCATCATACCAGACTTTTGCTGAGCTTCAGGCGAATGCCAGGAAGCGCGAGATCGAGTTGGAGACCCAGGCCAAGGAGGAGGCCGAGTCTCAACGGGTGGATCGGCGGCCGGCTCAGTCCCAACCGGTAGCCAAGCGGACCAAGTCCGCCGATTCGAGGACGGGAGGTCAGAAGGGCCGCACTTGCGGAAAGTGCGACAAGGGTCACGAGGGGACATGTCGATCAGGTGCTTGCTACAAGTGTAGCAAGGAGGGGCACATTGCTAGGGATTGCCCCAAGGGGTTTATGGTTTGCTTTCATTGCAATCAGACCGGCCATCGGAAGGCCGAGTGCCCATCAACTTCTCCAAGGATCTGCACCTGCTGCCAGGGCTACTGAGACTCGACCAGTGAAGGCCGAGGCCTCGAGGGCTCGTGGGAGAGCTTTCCAGTTGACTGCGGAGGAGTTCCGCGCGGCGCCTGATGTTGTGGCTGGTATGTATTCTTTCATGTATTTATTGTTCTTTTATGAGATGTTGTGCTTATTTCATGATATGCGTAGGTACTTTTCTTGTGAACTCTGTACCTGCTTTAGTATTATTTGACTCGGGTGCGAGTCGGTCTTTCGTATCTATGGCTTTTAGTCAACACCTCGGTATTGATCGAGAAGTGATGAGTCGACCTCTAAGGGTTTCCATAGCTGATGAGAAAGTGATATATGCCGCAGACGTGATTCGAGGATGTGTGCTCGAGATTTTTGGTGTCGAATTCCCTATAGACTTGGTTCCTATAGCGATGGGAGATGTCTGCGTTATCGTGGGCATGGACTGGTTGAGTAAGTTTGGGGCAGTCATTGACTGCGAGAGACAGTTGATGACGATTCGAGACCCTAGTGGGGGAGTGCTTACGGTGTATGGCGAGGGGACCCGGTGTGGGTCGGCGTTTTGTTCGGCTGCCAGGGCGAGGCAGAGTTTGCAGCAGGGCTGCAATGGATTCATAGCCTACGTGATGGATACTCGAGTGGCCGCGGGAAGGCCCAAATCGGTGGATGGCGTTCCTGTTGTATGCGAGTTTTCGGATGTGTTCCCCGAAGAGTTACCAGGTGTGCCTCCGAAAAGGCAAGTGGAGTTCCGTATCGATTTGGTTCCGGGAGCGGCGCCCATTGCCAAGACGCCTTATCGTCTCGCTCCACCAGAAATGCAGGAGTTATCCTCGCAGCTTCAGGAGCTGTTGGGGAAGGGGTTTATTCGACCGAGTAGTTCACCTTGGGGAGCGCCGATTTTGTTCGTCAAGAAAAAGGATGGTTCACACCGGATGTGTATCGATTACCGGGAGTTGAACAAGTTGGCGGTTAAGAACTGGTATCCGTTACCTAGGATCGACGATCTGTTCGATCAGTTGCAGGGGGCATCTTGCTTCTCCAATATAGACTTGAGGTCGGGTTATCATCAGATGAGGGTTCGGGATGAAGATATTCAGAAGACTGCTTTCAGAACTCGTTATGGGCATTATGAGTTTGTGGTGATGCCTTTTGGGCTCACCAATGCCCCAGCTGCGTTCATGGATCTCATGAACAGGGTGTGCAGGCCGATGTTGGATCGGTCGGTGATCGTATTCATTGATGATATTCTGGTATATTCGAGGTCTAGGGAGCAGCACGAGGAGCATTTGAGGGAGATTCTTGGAGTTCTGAGGTCGGAGAGGCTGTATGCCAAATTCTCCAAGTGTGATTTCTGGTTACAAGAGGTCCAGTTCTTAAGGCACCTCGTTAACCAGAAAGGGATTTTGGTCGATCCGGCCAAGATAGAGGCGGTGATGAGATGGGAAGTGCCGAGATCGCCCACAGAGATCAGGAGCTTTCTGGGTTTGGCTGGATATTATCGCAGGTTTATCAAGGATTTCTCCAAGATCGTCGTGCCACTTACTAGGATGACCCGAAAGGGTGTTGTATTTTCGTGGGGACCGGAGCAGCAGTCCTCATTCGAGACCCTTCGTCAGAAATTGTGCGAGGCCCCGGTGCTTGCACTCCCGGAAGGGATGGAGGATTTTGTGGTGTACTGTGATGCATCTATATTGGGTTTAGGGGCGGTGCTTATGCAGAGGGGGCATGTGATAGCGTATGCTTCGAGGCAGTTGAAGCCTCATGAGTCGAGATATCCCACCCACGACCTGGAATTGGGGGCTGTGGTGTTTGCCCTCAAGATCTGGCGGCATTATCTTTATGGGGTTCGGTGTACCAGCTACACGGGCCACAAGAGTCTGAAGTACTTGATGGATCAGCCAAACCTGAATATGCAACAGAGGAGATGGTTGGATGTGGTGAAGGATTACGATTGTGAGATCCTGTACCACCCGGGTAAGGCTAATGTGGTAGCCGACGCGTTGAGCCGTAGGGCGGAAAGCGCCCCGATCCGAGATATTTGTATGAGGTTGACGGTGATGACCCCGATTTTAGATACCATTCGAGGAGCTCAGGCTGAGGCTGTGAAACCAGAAAACCAGAAGAGGGAGCGGGTGGTGGGTCAGGTATCAAGATTCGTTACGGATGGTCGAGGGCTTATGACTTTTCAGGGTCGGATTTGGGTACCGTTTGTGGGCGATACGCGTACTATTTTGATGGAGGAAGTGCATCGATCGAAATTCTCGATTCATCCCGGGGCTACGAAAATGTATTTGGACCTAAGGAAAGAGTATTGGTGGCCCTGTATGAAAAGGGATGTTGCATGGTTTGTTGAGAAATGCCTGACTTGTCGGCAGGTTAAGGCCGAGCACCAACGTCCGCACGGTAAGTTGCAGCCGCTAGAGATTCCCGAATGGAAGTGCGAACAGATTACCATGGATTTTATCACCAAATTTCCGCGGACTGTGAGGGGAGCCGACGCGATTTGGTTGATCGTGAATAGATTGACGAAGAGCGCTCATTTTCTAGCCATCAGCGAGAGCTCTTCTGCAGAGAAGTTAGCGGAATTATACGTGAGGGAAGTGGTATCGCGGCATGGGGTTCCGATGTCGATTGTTTCAGATCGTGATGTGCGTTTTACTTCCAGGTTTTGGAAGACGTTTCATGAGGAGTTGGGTACGAGACTGCATTTCAGTACCGCATACCACCCGTAGACAGACGGACAAAGCGAGCGGACGATTCAGACGCTTGAGGATATGCTCCGTGCATGTGTTTTGGATTTTGGAGGGAGCTGGGACACCTATCTGCCTTTAGCAGAGTTTTCGTACAACAACAGCCATCATTCAAGCATTGGTATGCCACCCTTTGAGCTGTTGTATGGTCGGAGGTGTCGCACCCCCATCTGTTGGGGAGAAGTGGGGCAGAGGGTGATGGGTAGCACGGAGATTGTACTCCAGACGACCGAGCAGATTCAACAGGTCAGGCAGAGGTTGTTGACTGCGCAGAGTCACCAGAAGAGTTATGCGGACAGGCGGCGGTCCGAGCTCGAGTTTCAGGTTGGCGACCTTGTGCTCCTAAAGGTCTCTCCTTGGAAAGGGGTGATACGATTCAGGAAAAGGGGCAAGTTGGGACCCCGGTATATTGGACCCTTCAGGGTAATTGCTAGGGTGGGCCGGGTAGCCTACCGGTTGGAGCTACCTGCTGAGTTGGGGCAGATTCATGATACCTTTCATGTCTCGCAGTTAAGGAAATGTATTGCTGACGAGTCGGCAGTGGTGCCATTGGATGATATTCAGGTGGATGCAGGCCTGAACTATGTGGAGAGACCAGTAGCGATCAGGGATCGGAAAGTTAAGGTTTTGAGGAACAAGGAAATACCCCTGGTACAAGTGCAATGGCAACATCGGAAGGGGTCCGAGCTGACATGGGAGGTCGAGTCTGAGATGCGGGATCAGTATCCAGAGTTGTTTTCAGTATGAGACTTCGGGGGCGAAGTCTGATTCTAGTGGGGGAGAATTGTAACAGCCCGAAATCCAGGTATTCTTCTTTTGGCCTTACATCTTGGTTAAGTTGATGATTTAGGGTTTTCATGGTAGGCGAGTACGCTGGGCGTACAAGGTGTACGCTGCGCGTACTTGCGCGCCTCATTTGGACGCGTTTCCCCTCAGGTACGCGGGGCGTACCCAAGGTTAAGCCCGGTGTAACTTATTCAGACCCAAACCCTAAATTCCTTTGATGGGGCTATAAAAGGAACATGTGGCTGTTCTTCTCAGCCACCATCCCTCAGAGTGAAACCCTAAAAAGAGTGTACCCTCGTTCTTAGGCCATTGTGTGTGTATTCTAAGCTTGGTGGTGTCATTTCAAGGTTGCAAACGAGAAGACGAGCTTGTTGTAGAGGCTAGAAGTGGTGCTCAAGTGTAGATCTAAACTTTGCAAGGGCTAAAGCTTCATTTTCAGGTATAAAGTTCGGATCTTGTCACTTGGTTCATGTTGTATGCTTAAAAGGCCATTTTCTAGGGTTTAAGTCCCAAAGGTGGAGACTTTTGTACAAATGGCCTCCATAAGCTTAGATACTTCATATTTCTGATCTATTGGGGTTGTAGACTCATAAAAATGGCATCTTGGACGTGGGGTTTGCACCATGCATGAGATCTAGGTCCTTGAGTTTGAATAAAGGGTTGTTATGTGATGTTGGAGCCTTTACAGCCGTGCCAAGGCTTAAAGGTCTCGACTTTATGGGTTTAGACACACTAGAAGAGTCGGATCTAGAAGTGGAAGTAATGGCTTAATTGATTAAGACCAGAAATGGAGAGTGGCTGGTTCTGGTGGTTACGCTAGGCGTAACTTCCAGTACGCGCAGCGTACTGGGTGGAGACCCCGATCAGGGAGGGGTTGGCGACGTACGCCCCGCGTACATCTAGAGTACGCCCCACGTACTCTCAGGGTTTGACTTTTGTTGACTTTTAGGGTTTTGGTCAACTTGAGGACTTTAGGTCAAGGAAGGGTAAAATGGTCTTTTACCCTCTGAGGAATGATGATAAGGAGTAAATTTCTAAGTGGTGGAAGTCCTTGTGTAATAAATGATATTTTTTATGTTTAGGCGAGGTTGAGCCGTCGTTCGGGGTCGGTGTTAGCGAGGACGCGAGATCTTAGACTTTCCACGAGGTGAGTCTTCTCACTATACTATACCCGGAAGGGTTTGACTGTGTGACCGGAAGGTCGGATATGGTATGAGATATATGTGTTGTGTGTGATAGGTTAATCGTTATATGTGCCATGTATGATATGCTTGATATGGGCCGGAAGGCATTATGTTATGGGCCGGAAGGCGAATATGTTATGGGTCGGAAGGCGTTGTAACGTGGACCGTAAGGTTGGCGTGGGTAGGACCGGAAGGTTTACCTAGTCGGGACGGAAGTCCCCTGAGACACATGGACCGGAAGGTCAGGGCCTGGAAAGGCGTATGCGCATAGGTTGTATTTTGGGGAACTCACTAAGCATTTATGCTTACAGTTGTTGTGATAGGTGTTTCAGGTACCAGCGAGGACCGTGGGAAGGCGCCGACGTGATCTGTACACACTGATGGAGGATTTATGATCTTGGGATTTATATGATTTGTATTATGACATGATACATTGGATCTTTATGACTTATTTTGGATGGAAATATATTTTTAAAAAATGAAAATTTTGTTTTAAAAATTTCCGTTGTTACAATTTTTTAAATTTAGCATTTGTTACTTTAGAATTTTATTTTGGATTGAAATAATCATGATCATCCCATATTAACCGACTCTCTATAATGTATAATTAAAAATCAAGATACTATTTATTGATGTTAGTTAATATGTAATTTATTTGGGGATGAGGTTAGTTTTTGGTTACTTATTTGGGAAGTATAATATGTATTATGCATTACAAGTGTTTATTTTTTAAATTTAGCATTTGTTACTTTAGAATTTTATTTTGGATTGAAATAATCATGATCATCCCATATTTAGTTTTTTTTCTTGCACCTTTACTTCCTACTGACTTGCATTCACTAAAACAAGATTTAACATTTAAAAAAAAACTAATATGAACAATAAACTATTAAACTCAATGGATATGCTAAAAGAGACACGAGACTTGCCTTTTGTGAGATCAATAATACCAAATTGAACAACTTTTTGCAAAATAATTTAAGAACCGAAGAAAACCTGATTGCCCAGATATCTAATATCATTATTTAAGTCATAACCTGTTATATGCCGACAAAATTGAAAATTTCAGCCAAAACTCTGTTACATGCCATCAAAGTTGAAAAAAATCCTTTAAAGTTAATTGATGGTATTAATTTAAAAAATTATCTTTCACTTTTTGTTGGATGTATTTTTTTGATGACAAGAACAATTATCAGTCCAAACATAACCCGTAAAAACCATCATGGCCAAATCATAGATCGCTTCATCAACAAAATAGAATACCACGGTCGTAGATGATAATCTAGTTAGAACATCTTTTCTAAAAGATCAAGAAATTGACAATTTTTTAAAATCTTATCACGCTGATAAAAGTCATAACAAAGTGACATAGATTGAATCGATAGTTTACAATAAATATAAAAAATGAAGCCCTATCAGAGATAGAAAAACCTGAGGATGAGACAAAAAAACATGTAACACTACAAAGTTGCAAACATAAAAAACATATGATGCTAAAAATCTAGAAAAAAACCAAAATTTATACATGGTTGTGAGGTGAGCATAGAGAACTTGTGTCAGATTCTTTGAGACATTTCGTCAAACACCTAAGGTGTCTGTTCTAATAACCCATATTTTAAATGTAACATGACAAAAAAATCCAATGTTACAGGAAAGTATAGAAATGAACTAAATTAACATGTATTTAGATTATACTAATTATTTTAAACAATGTTCCTTCAAAAATATACTTATTGTTGTTTCATACCTACACACAAAGTTTAATAAAAACAATGTTAATTGTAATTATGCAATTTGATTCTACAATCAAATAAAAAATTTTTATAATACCGTAAATATGATATTCAAGGAAATAAGATTATTCCTAGTTTAGATTCTAACTTCTTAGCCTACTTTTGATATGGTTCATGTATTAATATTTAGAGAAACCGGTAGGAAATGATGTTGATATTAAGTGTTGTATATTGTTGTTACCGATAAAAAACTAAGTTGTAGTTTAAATTAAAAGTTCTTTTTTTCATGGTAATTATGTTGCTATAAATTGTAAAAAAAAATCACATAGCTATTGCAGTTTGTAGAGGTTGTTGAGTATCGTGTCCAAGTTAATAGATTAAGAATTTAATATGAAAAATTATATATTTTTGTTTTGTTTGACTTAATCTAGACCGAATGACGTTAATCGATTTCATGTAAGTTGTGACAAAGAATATCAAAATATATATGAATACGTATATTTGATACGGGAACAAAAAATAATCGAAAAAAATATAAAAAAGCGAAAGAAGGTACTGACCTTCTAATGCACAACAATGAAGGATTGAAGCAGATAATGATTATGGAAGTGATAAACAATAAGAATGATGTTGTAGGAGAAGGTCTGAAGAAAAGCAACAATCGAAAATAAGTGTGAGCCGCAAATTCAATGATGAATCGTATATGTATGTGATAATTTGAATATGATTTTTTGGTATTAATGGTTTCCTAATAAAAATGAATTTTATATTAATGGTTTGCTAATATAAACAGATTTATATTAATGGTTGATATTTAATGTCTTAATTGAAATGGTTTTCAGTAATATGTTTTTAAAGTTGACTATTTTAAAACCTTTATAACTGAAAATTCAAGATTTAAAATATGGGGAAATTTATTAAAATTAAATACATTCTATTTCAATGGATTTAAGTTAATTTTGTTTGACAATTGGAAAACTTTTATTGGAATTAAATACATTCCATTTAGGGAAGATGATGTCACCAATTTGATCTAAGGGTGGAAAACATAAGATTGAAATGCAATCAATGACCCAGATTGTTTTAGATGATATCATAAGATTTTTGTTTTAATATATATATATATATATATATATATATATATATATATATATATATATATATATATATATATATATATATTAAAGATAACATAATTATTGATATGCTTATTTAATGAGATTTTTTAAAAAGAAAAAACTAATCAGGTTTAAATTTTGAAGCCAAAAACTATAAATAATGGAATTAAATTATGAACAATATTAATTAGGGTTAATGATGACATAGATCGTCAAAAGATGTCTTGAAGGAGATGCTTGCTTCAGTTTGTAGAGATTTGTGTGAAGCCAAAACAGAGGTGTGATAATTGGAGATGCAAGGAAGAGGCAATATGCAAATTCTAAGAATGCATGAGAAAAAGGAATCACCTTATGGTGCTACATTCTGTTATAAACACACAAAACATCAATTGAAGCACAACTATTGACATGAAGAAAAAAAGGATTAGGGAATTCTGGTTTAAGAGAAAAATAGAGGAGAAAGATGGAGGCAGTTATTCATGTTTTTGGCCAGATTTATGGAGAAACCGATGTCTCATATATAAATAGAATGATATGCTTTAATTGATAACATAATTGCTGATTTTAAAAATTCTACAATTAAATGTAATTATGCCCAAATTGTGAAATATATTTTCGAAAGTATGAATAGATTCTATAATTAAATATGAATAGATTCTATAATTAAAGATTCCATAATTTAATGTAATTGTGATTGAAATGTAATTGGTAAATTTAAAGATTCTATAATTAAATGTTTGAATTCTATTTTGAGAAGAAGATGTCATCAATTTGATCTAATGGTGAAAATCATATGATTGAAATATAATCAAGGGCCTTGATTGCTTCATTGGTGAATTAAAGGTTCTCTTTTAATAATATTTAGAGATTAGAGATAAGTAAATGGTATCGAGAATTTTAAAATATGGAAAGTGAGAACCATATTACATGGTATCATTTTGGTTCCAAAATCAGATAATAAACTAAATAGCAATTTGGATTGTTCTAACATAATTTCTTCTTTGACCGATATCATTTTATAAAAATTAAAATAACTAATAAATAATTTAATTTAGACCAGAATTAAAATCGGGTTTTTGCTAAGAAATGATACCTAGTCAAGTAGAATGGTTATGATTCTTTTTGGTACTTTATATTATTTTTATTTTTGCCTTTGTGATAGAAGACTAATGGTTGAGGAAATGAAATTTAATACATACGGATTTTAACAACTACTTAACTAAGGGCGTGTTGGGCAAAACTAGCTGGTAGCGGGTAGCTTGTAGCAGGTAGCGGGTAGCTTGTAGCTTGTAGCGTTTTGTTAAACGCTACATGAAGTAGCATTTGGATTTGGAGTGTTTTGATTAAACTAAACGCTAGAAGCTTTTAGTGCCAAACGAATCTTTTTATTTTAAACGGAGCGTTTTGTCAAATGCTAGAAGCTAGAAGCTCTCAAACGCTCTAAAAAGCTCCGTGCCAAACACGCCATAAATTGACTTAATCATAATTCAGGTGATCACTCTAAAAAGAGTTAAAAATCAAACATTTATGAAGTACAAAACACACATTAAAAATCAAATCTAATGATTAATTAAATAAAATGTATGAGTTTGTATGGAATTGAAAATTAGGTTTTTAGCCAGACATGACTAAAAAAAGACTGGAAAGTATATATGAATAAACTAAACTATCTGGTCGAGTCATAATCTTCAGATCTTCATAAATCGATGGAAATCGTCATAATCGGCCATAAATCATCTAAAATTCGCCTGGAAACAACAATAGTTTGACGGATAAACTAAACTATATGGTTGAGTTGTAATCTTCAGATCTTCATAAATCGATGCAAAATGTCATAATCGGCCATAAATTGTCTGAAATTCACCTGGAAAAGCTTTGCAATAGTTTGTCTAGATCTTGAAGTAATATGGGGTATTTAGAGGCCGGTGGCAATGAGGGGATTGTTTCCAAAAAAATGTTTTTGCAAAAAATACGAAAAATATGGAAAAACGTGTGTAGATAACTTATAATGAAGTAAGATGTCATTTAGAGTTTTTCCACGAAAAACATGATCATGTAATGGCTATGGTGATCATGTTTTGGTTTCGAAGTGACTAAAATTGATTTTTTAGCTTAAGGAAAGTTTCAAACCAGAAATCCGATCAGAAAACACATTCGTGTTTTTGGTGTCATGATTGTGTAACACTCACACACACTCCTAATGGTGTTTTAGGTGTACATTAATAATCTCATGTGGTTTTTGTCATTTAGAGTCACGACGATGGCTCTTGTAATTTAGATTCACCATCAATAATTTTATGTGGTTCTTACTCTTTAGATTCACAATGATGGCTCTTTTCATTTAGACTCACCATAAATAATCTCATGTAGTTCTTTCCCTTTAGACTCACCATTATGGCTATTGTCATTTAGACTCGTCACCATGCATATAATTGATTCTTGTCCTTTAGACCCATGAATGACACTTAATAGTGCATAACATCTAGCTATAAAGCTTCAAATATTTTACTATTACAATTAATATAGTCCCAACAATTGTGACTATCGGTAATTAAACAACTATACCAAATAAATATCTCTCATAGAAATGTTTTGCTATAAACCTCAACTACCTCATTTATCAACTCGTATAATAGTAAAGTTATTTGATTAGTGATTATTTCAATTTATTGACTCACATAACATGAAGTAATAACGAATCATACATCCATTGTAAACATAAAATTGTAATATCCATATTACTAGATATCAGTTATTTAGGAAAGCATTAGGGTTACTCACCCTGAAACAAGTTAGATGTACTAGTTCCCAACTCTCAAGGTCTTGTCCCCGATGTTTTCAAATTATAAACACCAACAAGTAAAACATGAAAATTATGGTGTTTTCAAATTCTAATTAGTGCAATATTGTAAATGGTGTTTTCAAATTCTAATGGTGTAGACCATTAAAAACATTATAAACACCAAGTAAAAGATGAAAATTATGAGTCAAAATAAGAAGAGTTAGTTCAAACGATAAAAAAAAATTGACACTAATATGAATATAATGCCATACTAGTAAATTACATAAATAGTCTCTATGCTTTGGTAAGATGCTTAGTTTTGGTGTCTAAATTTAAAAATTGATAGGTTATATCTATGTGGTTTACGAATATTGCAGTTTAGGTCCTTGCTTTATATAAAAGGACTAACTTACCCTTCTTTTTTCTTTTTAATTTTATTTTAACAAATTATTATTATTATTATTATTATTATTATTATTATATAACAATTTTATTTGTTATTTATTTTAATAGAATTTATATAGATTTTTTTATAAAATTATTTTTATTTTTTAAATTAATTATCCAAATGATATATATTATTATTTATTCTTAGCTTTATTTATTTATTTTAGTTTTTGTGGTTTAAAAATCTTTTAATATCTTTGACGTCTTATTCGAGTATATGATTTAATATTGGTTTTTTTACGTTTTGTTCATTCACGTTATATAACATTTTTTTTATATATTTTGCTCGAATAACAAAATAGAACCCCAAATCCTCCCTAATAAATGAAGGTTTTTTTGCCACATGTTCTCTTCTCCTTCATTTGGACACATGACATTTTTCTAAAAATTTTAAATTTTCTATTTTCCACTTGTCATTTTATTGTATTTTTCATCTTATTAAATTAAAATTCCACATTTAATATGTAAGGTAATATATATGTAAGGTATTTATTAGAAATGGTTTATATATGTAATGTATTCAATACATTAAAGTCTCATTAATTTTAATAATGCAAAAAATTTCTCATTTTTCTTATAAATTCAAACTTTTCAAATTGTAAAAATTTTATATTTAATTTTTTTTAAATAAACTCATGTAATACATGGGTCTCACACCTAGCAACTATCAAACATCAAATATAATTATTTAATGTTGTTTTTTTATATGTTTTTCGTTTACATCATTCGTTTATGTGCTTTATTTTTTTATTCAGTTTTAAAATGTTTTATTGTTACTTTTTAAACAAATAATCTTAAATATTAGAATAAAGAATTATCATACCGTCATAACAACTATACAATTAAAAACTATATTTTAAAAACTATTTTTTAAAAGAATAATCTTAATAAAATTTACCGCTAGTCAATACCCACTAAATATATATTGTCTGAAACAATAAAAAATTTCCCTCGTATTTATTTTAACAACAGAAATAGGATTCCAATTAAAATACGAATGAAATTTTTTATTATTTCAGACAATATATACTTAATATGTATTAACAAATGGTACATTTTATTTAAAAGTATTCTTTTAACAAATAGTTGTTGAAATATAGTTGTTATTGCGATAGTTGTTATAACAATATGATAGTTGTTTATCCAAATATTTAAGATTATTTGTTTAAAAAGTAACAATAAAACCTCTTAAAGCTGAATAAAAGAAAAAGATAAAGCACATAAACGAATGATATAAACGAAAAACACATAAAAAACCAACATTAAATAAGGTGGTGTTTGTTTTTTGTCCGTAGATCTTCTTGGTCTCTTCTGTCTGTGCGGCGCAGACATTAGTCTTCGTAGACTATTTGTTTTTTGAAGACTGCAGACCTAAAAAAACATATATATATTTTTTTTTTTAGTTTTTTTTTGAATATATATTTATTCCAACTTTATTAGTGATAAAATTTTGAAAAAAAAAGTTACAAAACTTAAAAAAAAAAGTTCGACAACACAAACATAATATTTTTGACAAATGTTTAAATAAAAATTTATTACAATAATGGTCATTGAAGTTGTTTATATATATATATATATATATATATATATATATATATATATATATATATATTGTGCCAAATTTTATAGAATATTATCTAATACATCATCAATTTCATAGAAAAATATTTATGACATGTTTTTAATTAATTTAATTTAAAAAATCGAAGTTTATTTCCATTCATTTATATATCAAAGACAGAGTTGCAAAAATGGTCCCTGTAGTATGTACTTTTGGGGGGTTTTAGTCCAAACCTCGATTTTTGTGGATTCATGGTCCTGTTGGCTTAGTGTATATGTAGAATTGGTCCCCCGACTTAACTTCCGTTAACTTATTGTTGTTAACCCCCTCATGTGCCTCCCACATGAGGGTATACTTGTCTTTTCAATTATAAGGGACCATTTTTGCAGCTAAAAAAATATATCCCCATTTTTTAAAAAAATTAAAACCTATTTATTTATTTTTATAATTAAAAAATCAATACCTATTTTTTTTTTTGAAAAAAATTAATCCCTAAGGGACCATCTCTCTCTCTCTCTCTCTCTCTCTCTCTCTCTCTCTCCCCCCCCCTTTTCTTCTTCCCAAACACCATTGTTGAAGAAGCATCACCCGAAATCCCCTGTCGAGCATCAAACAAATAAACACGCCCTTGGATGGTTGTTTCCGGTGAGATCAAGAGGAGCTACAACCCTCTCGACGAATGCAATCGATGTTCAACACCTCCGCAACCCTCCTACAGTCGAAAAAGCACAACCCCAAACACCCACCTCAATCGTTGTTGCTGCAGTTGCTATGATTCCCTTCCGAATCATTATTATCGATGACGAGAAAGAAACCACGACGAGACTCGCCGGGGAGCAGCCTCGCAACCTCCTTCAGTTGTCATCGCATCTTCCTCCTTTTGCACCTTTCCTTACCGAAGTTGTTGTCGCAACTTACCTGTTTCCCTCGGATCTTCCTTCTTTCCTTCTCCTTCACAGATCAATGCTTAAGCAACCCTTGTTGCTTCCGATCTTATTCTTCCTTCATCGGTCCGATTGAGAACCTGTGACACTCCCTTTGATCGGCGACTGTAGCTGCCTCCCCCCATGTGTGTTTTGATGCCAGATCGGGAAAAGGAACAGTGAATGAGGGCTCGCTGAAGATCAACATCACCCCTCCTCACAATTGCCAGCCACTGCCGGAGACTCCAATCGTTTGCCTCACTCGTTTCTTTCCTTACTCGATCTGAAAACCATATTTATTACAAATCTGAAAACTAGGGTTGGAGATGGTGGTTGAAACAAAACCCAGACACACCTTCAAAAATGAAAACACACATTGACACAAATCGAAATTGTAGATGAATATACACCCATAAATCGATTTGCAGAAACAAAACCCATACACAAATCGATTCTAGGGACCATCATGAAGAAAAAAATGGAGTATGTATGTATATGTTCTTGACTATGCTTTTGGTAGAGAGAGAGAGAGAGAGAGACCTTTTTATATTTAATTATTAAAATAAATAAATAAATAGATATTAATTTTTTTTTTAAAAAAGAGATATTTTTTTAGCTGCAAAAATGGTCCCTTATAATTGAAAAGAAAAATATACCCTCGTGTGGGAGGCACATGAGGGGGTTAACAACAATAACTTAACGGAAGTTAACTCGGGGGACCAATTCTACGTACAAACTAGGTCAAAAGGACCTTGAATCCAAAAAAGTCGAGGTTTGGACTGAAACCCCAAAAAAATACATACCACAGGGACCATTTTTGCAATTTTGTCTACATCAAATTCTTTGATTCCTAATTACAATGTTTAGGCATATCTTTGCGACCAAAATTATTGTTTTTTTATCAAATATCTACGTTAATTTGTATTATTTTTATTTTCACTTTTTATACAATAATACATAAAAGTTGATTTAGATTTGTTAATTATTTATAAAATCATAAATATATTAAAAAAAATCACTTTGTAGTTTAAAAAAATTAGTTTATTTAGATTTTAGTTTATTTTAATAGTCTGCAGATGTTAAAAAAACAAACAGTTTTCTTTTTTCATACTGTAGACGTTTGGTCCACCTCTTCTGTTGCTGTTGCAGAGGTCTACAGATGTAGTCCGCAGACTGCAGACATTTTGCCTCAGAAAAAACAAACATCACCTAACTATATTTGATGTTTGATAGTTATCCAATATTCTATTTTAATTTTTTTATTCAAGCAAAACATAAAAACGTTATCTAATGTGAACGAACAAAACGTAAAAAAAAAAAAACAAATATTAAATCGTATATTTGAATAAGATGTCAAAAGATTTCCAAACCACAAAAAGATAAATAAATAAAGTTAAGAATAAATTATGATATATATATATATATATATATATATATATATATATATATATATATATATATATATATATATAACAAATAAAATTGTTAAATTATAATAAGAATAATAATAATAAATTGCTAAAAAAAATAAAAAAAGAAAATTGAAGGATAAAATAGTCTTCTTATAATTGTTATAATTGTTGTGGATGAAACCTATTTTTTAAAGTTAAGGAACAAAACTATAAATGTAACCAAAGCACTTGACCATTTCTATAATTTACTCATGCCTATTATTGATCATTTTCAACAAAATAAGTTGATGGGTTTTTGTAAATAAAATTAAGGGTTTTTTCCGAGAAAATAAAATAAAAATTGTCTAAAATCGAACGATTGTCGATAAACCTGTTAATAATAGGACCAAATTGAAAATTTTTGAAAAAATTGCAAGGCTTTTTTCAAGGAAAAATGTTGATATTTTATATAGTGGCATTTTATTATTTTAACCACTTTTCTCAACAAAACAACTAACAAAATCCCTTAACTGTTCTATTTTAAAAGTAAACAAAAGTCTATAATTTGTATCTTCATTGTACTCTACACGATCACAAATTCAAAATTTTGGTCAAAAGGACAGGTACTAGGATTTTGTTTCAATAGCTGGACAACATACATGGACCTCAAAATGGCCACATAAATAAACATGGTGTTTAAAAAATCTAATGTATATTTTTTTATTTATTTTTAATTTAATAATATTGATTCAACTAACCCATATGAAATATGTTGTTAATAAAATGGATAATGACTTGAAAGGTAATAGATTTTTGATTTTATTTACATTTAGTCACTAAATTTTTTTTCATTATCTATTTGTCACTGAACTATTGAAACTGTTCACATTTTACCCTTATGACCGGTTGTTACCGGTCATAAGGGTAAAATATAAACAGTTTTAATAATTCAGTGGCAAATAGATAATAATAAAAAGTTTAATGACTAAATATGAACAAACTTCTTATTTATTATGTTTTAGCAAATTATTTATTTTTGTTATGAAATAAAAAAAAACAAAACCCCTAAAAATATATTAAAAAAAACAAAAAACCGAAACCGAAATAAAAATCCAATGGCTTGTCATTATCCAAAATACAAAATCAAAATTTTCAATCTGATTTTGGTTTAACAAAAAAACTAACCATTCTCACCCATAGCTATTAAGAAATTTTATTTCATGGTCAAAATTACGTTGTATTCTGAAGAAAGAAAATTAAAAACCTTATTTTTTTTAAAATAGTTATTTAAATATGAATTATTTTTTTGAAAACCTTTAAAAATTACGAGTGAATTTTTTTGAAAGAAAAAAAAATTAGCACCGTTTTAATTGTTAAATATATAGCTATTTTTTTCTAAAGAAAAATATTTTTGTAAAGGTAATATGGATGAGGTGGTTTGGGCGCAACACTCTATATATATAGTTAAATAATCATAAATTTCAATAATTATTCAAACTTTTTAAGAAAAAAATACAATCTCAAATATAAATCAATTGTCCGTATAAATTAAAAATGTCTAAATTCTAAACAACTTACTTTCATTTTCAATATCCAACTAATATGATGTATGTCAATACATGGAGTATAACAATATATATAATGTATTGTCAATTTATAAACAACATATAACAACATATATGGTTTAATGTATGTCAATTTATATGTTGCATAATTTTATAACACAAAATTCATACATATAATACTAGGATATTTTTAAACATATAATATAACATAGTTTTATAAAATAAAACTTATACATATAATATTGATATATTTTTTTGTTTTTTATACGTTTTTCGGGGTTTTGTTTTTTATTCCATAGATTTTTTTATCAACAAATGTTGTTAAAATTTACCAAAAATACATAATTTGCTAAACTATATGTAACGCCCGGGTTTCAGGACTAAGCATTTTTGGTAATATAATAGTCTAGGTCAACTCTTGTAACTCTTTTTGAAGTAATAAAGATGAAATATTTGAGTATTATGTGAATTATGTGTATTTATGTGCTTATTATTTAATTATAAATGTATAATTAATAAAGAACAAAAATAAGCGTCAAAAATTAAAGTGTGAGATAAGCCCGATATCTTTATATAAAGTTAGTGGTCGAACCAAGGATTCTGAGGATATAAAGAACGCAGAAATCTGAGTTATAACGAAAAATTTATGACTCGTCATGATTTTGGTAAATGGGAAGACATCATGGATTTTGTGACTAAACTGCCCAGGACGAAGAACGGTCACGACATGATTTGGGTAGTCGTGGATCGTTTCACCAAGAGTGCACACTTCATAGCAGCCAACGAGAAGTGGTCTATGGATAAGCTCACAAATGCTTACATGAAGGAAATTGTAAGACTTCACGGTGTTCCTCTTACAATTGTATCTGATCGTGATAGTCGTTTCACATCACGGTTTTGGAGGAGTCTACAAGAGGAGTTGGGTACAAAGTTATGTTTGAGTACAACTTACCATCCGCAAATTGATGGTCAGAGCGAAAGAACGATTCAAACACTGGGGGATATGCTGAGAGCATGTACCCTTGAGTTCCAAGGGAACTGGGACGAGCACTTACCTCTGGTAGAATTTTCCTACAACAACGGTTTTCACTCGAGCATCAAGATGACACCTTATCAAGCCTTGTATGGACAAAAGTGTCGTACGCCGTCTTGTTGTCTTGAAGCCGGAGAGAAGCAGTTTATGGGCCCCGAGATAGTCCACGACTGCTGAGAAATTGAAGGTGATTTAGGAAAGAATGTTAGCAGCTCAGGATCGTTAGAAGAGCTATGCGGACAAGAAAGGACAATTGATGAACTTCGAAGTTGGGGATTCGGTTTTGCTAAAAGTCTCACCGTGGAAGGGACTTATAAGATTCGAGAAAGGAGGGAAGTTGAGTCCAAGGTTTATTGGACCGTTCAAAGTTCTTCAGAAGATTGGGAACCAAGCTTACAAGCTGGAGTTGCCCGAAGAACTCGATGGTATTCATAACACCTTCCATGTGTGTTATCTGAGGAAATTCACGGGAGAAGTTCCCGACATAATTCCAATCTCAGAGTTAAGGATGGATAAGATTAAAAGGCTGATCGAAGAGCCTGAAGCAATTGTTGACCGTAAGACTAAGAAGTTATGACGCAAGATGGTCGACTTAGTGCTAGTCCGATGGAAACATTCGAATGGGCCGAATCTCACTTGGGAAACAGAGGATGGCATGATGAGTCGCTATCCACATCTGTTTGCTGATGCATGATTCCGGGACAGAATCATCCTATGAGGGAGAGAATTGTAACGCTCGGGTTTTAGGGCTAAGCATTTTTGGCAATGTAATAGTCTAGGTCAATTCTTGTAACTCTTTTTGAAGTAATAAAGATGAAATATTTGAGTATTATGTGAATTATGTGTATTTATGTGTTTATTATTTAATTATACATGTATAATTAATAAAGAATAAAAATAAGCGTCAAAAATTAAAGTTTGAGATAAGCCCGATATCTTTATATAAAGTTGTAGTGGTCGAAACAAGGATTACGGGGATATAAAGAACGCCAAAATCCGAGTTATAACGAAGAAGTTATGACCCGTCGAAGTTTCGCGACGGAACCGGCACGATACCGGGAAGCATAAATAGTGAATTTACGATAGAGTGAGATTTATCCTTAGCGCTCTAAACGAAAGTCATAGAATATGTTAAACTAAGAACATCGATAAAAAGAACGCCCAAATTTGACTTCGTATGAAGAAGTTATGATTTTTCGAAGTTTCGGATTAGTAGTGTACAGCCCGAAATTCGAATATTAGATCGAGCGATTTTTAGCCGACACCACCTGAACGAGAATCGAAGATCTCGTTAAGAGTAGCATAACGAGAAAAAGATGGGCGAAAACGGACGTTAGATGAAGAAGTTATGAGAATTTAACGGACCAATCATGTCCCGACCTGTTAATAATATAACTTTTAAAATAGAGTCAAAATTAGCCGACAAAATCTAAATGAAAGTTGTAGAGTACGTTCCCACCTTCGCGTGGATATAAAGAACGTCGAAAGCGGAGCTTGTATTCGAAAGTTATGATTTTTAGAAGTCGAGAATGCAGTTTGCGAAATCTGTTGCTCAATCGATGACGTGGCTCAATCCTAACTGTCGCTTGCTAATCACGGCTCGCTTCGGATGAAGGACACGTCGCCTCGCCTTCGCCCTATGCCCCGCGTACGAGATCCGGAACGCCCCGCGTTCCCTCGGTTCTTATCCGGTCCGAAGTGGCTAACAGCTGGATGCGAGCTGGAGGCTTATCCGAACTACGCCCAGCGTAAATTCGAGGCTTCGCGCCTATAAATACCTGCGAGGGCTGCTGAGCAAATCACACCAAAAACCCCTCTCTCTCTAAAATCTTTCTCTCTCTAAGGTTCCAAACCACCACTAAACCCTAGGAAAAATCCCCTAGCACCCTAAGGAAGCCCCGAAGCTCCCGGAGTCCCGAGAAAAAGGGTCTTTCGGTTTCGAAACGCTGCTCCAAATAAAGCCCGGTTTTCTTTAAAATCCGTTGTAAGTGAGCTACGCTTACGCGACTTTTAATATAGCTTTCAAATAATTATAGTAATGCTATTAGGTCTTTAAAATAATTATTTGGGCTATTATTATGAGTTATATTGAATGTTATTTAACGCTTATATAAT
Organism: Lactuca sativa; assembly: GCF_002870075.4. NCBI lineage: Eukaryota > Viridiplantae > Streptophyta > Magnoliopsida > Asterales > Asteraceae > Lactuca > Lactuca sativa. Next base: position 109,237,365 of record NC_056626.2, read on the forward strand.
AATAATAATAATAGTTAGGCTATTAATTAGTCGCGGTTATCGTTAGACTAAACCCTAGTGGTATTGGTACTAGGTTTTATCAAAGGAAAATTGTTTTGAGAGTATCGAAGCGTTGTCCGAGTGCTGAGTCACCACCTTTCAAGTGAGTGCGTAGTTACTTTCAGCTTACACATAGATATGAAGTATTTTATATAAATTACGTGCTATGTGTGCATATTATCTGAATACTTGCTATCTATGCTGGATGAACATTTTATACATGTTTTCAATGATTTAAACTGTATATGTATTTTATATCTACAAGATGTGTTAGGTAAAACATGGGTAGATGTAATAGTTGTTGTGTGACAAAATAAAATAATGAGAGGCCTCGTTATAGATGTTATTGATGATCCAGTCATCTAGCGGAGTATAGATGACGACCACGGACTATTCTAGACAGTCCAGTGGAACACTAGCTGGCTCGCAACCTGTAGGTGTTTATTTTAACTGTGTACTCACTAAGTGTACTCCATCCCCCACATGGTTGCCTTAAGGACATTTATTGGCGAGGAATCCCCTTAGCAGTAGTGTCCATCCCGATGATAGTCCTTAGACTAGGTCCCTTGTGTTAGATGTTTTAGGGACGTAAAGTGAGGATAACGGGAACGGGAACGGGTAATCGGGTTTGTTTGGTTTGATAAAGTTAATAAACTTATTTATTGTGGGTTGAAAACCCTATGTGCTCACCAGGCTCCCAAGTTTGACCCACTCAGTTTCTTGTATTACAGGTAGTGGCGTATGAGCATAGATGTGATGTCTTGGGATGAGAGATTAATGGATTTTAGGCCTATAAATACGGAATAATTTAGTAAGGCCTATATTGTATTGTTTATGCTTATGATCTGTATCGAACATGACATCCCGAGTCTTTTTAATGAAATACATTTCTACGGAAATGCTTTTGATAAATCTTTATCATATATTGTTTTGGGACAAATTCCGCAACACTTTTATTTAAAATATTACTCTGATTTTTAAACAAAGCATAAACAAAATCGGTCTTTTCTGGCCGTGAAAATGGGGATGTCACAGTTGGTATCAGATAATTAGTTCAAGTGAAATAGGAATTTTTAGGATTTCTTGACTTAAACTTAGAATGCTAAGCGATGATTATGAGGTGTGAGCACTAGCTTATTTTAGGAATAATGCCTAAAATGCTTTTATGTGCTAAATGCTTTGTGCCTGACATGCTATTATTTGTTCGGATTTATGGTCTGTTGCCAACCGGATCTGGAAACCTTATGTGTTTAGGATTCTAAACGTACGACTACGATATTAGAACTAGCATGTAAACGTTTCGGAGAGATAAGGATGATTTGAACATCAGTCCTAAATAAAGATCTAAATTCACCTTATTCGGTGTATAGATCAAGATGGCAAGGACCCGTAGCGGAAACGTGAATGCAAATGGGAACAGAAACCAACCCCCAGTGATTGAGCAAATACCGGTTGTGGAGGCCGTTGCTGAGCCAATAACGATGGCCGGAGTGCAAGCGATGATCCAGACAATGTTGGATCGTCAAATGGAGGAAACCAGACGTTTGCTCCAGCAAAATCGAGAGGAAGCGACTATTCAGACCGAACAGCCCGAGTTGAACGAAGGGCAGACTGAGGAGGGAAACTACAGTGGGACTGTTGGTCAAGCCAACCCACCAATATTTCAACAAAACAACCAAGATGATGGAGTCGAGAGGAATGGATGCAAGTAGATTTTCTGACTTGCAAGCCATCGACTTTCACGGGAAAGGAAGATCCGATCGGGGTCATGGATTGGATCTCGGAGATGGAGTTAGCCTTCATGACGTGCGGTTGCAGAGGAAAACTACAGACCACGTTTGTAGTGCGTCAGTTTCGAGGAGGCGTTGTACGATGATGGAATACCTTGGGGAAGACTTTAAGCCCCAACGAGCCCCTGCAGCTGACATGGGCAGAATTTCTGGTGCAATTTAAACGAAAGTACTGCTCAGCTCAAAACTTGCTGAGCTAGAGAACCAGTTCATGACCTTGAAGAAGGGAAGCATGTCGATCGATGAATACACGAACAACTTCACGGAAAAGATGGAGTTTGCCTTGCGTCTTGTTTCAGATGAGCTGACAAAGATCGACAAGTACGCTAAGGGACTCCCATGGGAGTACGCGGTGCCAGTGCGTCAGGCACCTACTCTGGAGGCAGCTATCTGGGCTGCCAAGTCTGTGGAGGATATGATTAAGGGAAGAGCTGCCGGCAAAGTTGAGGTTGGCAAGAAGAGGAAATTTGAAGGGTCTGCTAAACCCAACAAAAAGAAGAGCAAGTTCGGTTCAAAGGAGCTCAGGGGAGGAGGAAATGAATTGAAATGGTGCGAGAAGTGCAAGAAGAAGCACTCGGGAAAATGTAGCGAGGAAGTAACCTGCTACAAGTGTGGGAAAACGGGACACTATGACAATGAGTGAACCATCAACAAGAGGGTGTGCTATGAGTGCCGTGAAGAAGGGCATATTGCTAAGGATTGCCCAAAGAAGAAAGATGCAGGAAGGCCCAACATTCCACCGAAGCCGAAGGCGAGAGCCTTCCAGATGACGATTGAGGCTGCGAAGGAGGCAGCAGACGTCGCTTTAGGTACCTTTCTTGTAAATGGTTTGCCTGCCAATATACTATTTGATTACGGAGCCAACTATTCCTTTGTATCGCATAGATTTTGTGGGAAATTAGCATTGCCTGTAGAAAAAATTGATAATGCCCTGATTCTAGAAGTTGCCAGTGGCAAATTCGTACCTGTTAGTAATCGTATTAAGAACGTAGTCATCAACCTAAATGGAAACGAATTCCACGAGGAGCTATTACCCATAGAGTTAAACAGTTTCGACATCGTTTTGGGTATGGATTGGCTTAGTGCCAACGATGCCGAGATATTATGCCGAAAGAAGATTATAAGGGTAAACCCACCCGGAAAGGAATCATTTATGGTGTATGGAGACAAACGCAGAGTGAATTCTGGAATCATCTCCCTGATGAAAGACAGGAAATGTTTGTCCAAAGGATGTGCATCATACTTGGCATTCGTAATCGATGCTAAGAAGGAAAAGAAAGAGGTGCAGAATATAACAGTTGTGTGCGATTATCCGGAAGTCTTTCCCGAAGATCTTCCCGGATTACCACCTGATAGACAAGTGGAGTTTCGAATAGACTTGTTACCAGGCACAACACCGATAGCAAAGGCGCCTTACCGATTAGCGCCAACGGAGATGAAGGAGCTTATGACGCAACTTCAGGAGCTGTTGGACAACGGTTTCATTCGACCTAGTTCATCACCCTGGGGAGCTCCGGTGTTATTCGTGAAGAAAAAGGATGGAAGTATGAGAATGTGTATAGACTATCGAGAGTTAAATAAGGCAACGGTGAAGAAGAAGTATCCATTGCTGAGGATTGACGACCTATTCGATCAGCTGCAAGGTTCAAGATACTTCTCAAAGATCGATCTTAGGTCGGGATATCATCAGCTGAAAGTGAGAGATCAGGATATTGAGAAGACTGCATTCAGAACTCGAAATGGACACTACGAGTTCTTGGTTATCTCATTCGGACTAACCAATGCTCCAGCAGCATTCATGGATTTGATGAACAGGGTTTGTAAACCGTTCCTCGATAAATTCGTGATAGTGTTCATCGACGACAAATGGATCTACTCAAAAAGCCAAGAGGAGCATGGCAAGCATCTACGGGAAGTGTTGGAAGTATTAAAGAAGGAGAAGTTTTACGCTAAGTTCTCCAAGTGCGACTTTTGGATACGAGAAGTTTAGTTCTTGGGTCATGTGGTTAACCAAGAAGGGATAATGGTTGATCCCGCAAAGATCGAGGCTGTAATAAAGTGGGAACGTCCAAAGAGTCCCATGGAGATTCGAAGCTTTCTAGGATTAGCCGGATATTACCGAAGATTTGTTCAAGGCTTTTCTTCGATAGCATCTCCATTGACAGCTTTGACCCATAAAGGAGCTACATATACGTGGAATGAGAAGCATGAAGAAGCGTTCGAGAAGCTGAAGAAGAAGCTATGTGAAGATCCGATACTTTCTCTACCCGATGGAGTTGAAGACCTCGCGGTCTATAGTGACGCATCTGGAGTCGGGTTGGGTTGCGTTCTGACCCAAAGAGAAAAGGTGATAGCATACGCATCTCGACAATTGAAAGAGCACGAAAAGAACTACCCTACTCACGATCTGGAGTTGGTGGCGGTAGTATTTGCCCTAAAGATATGGAGGCATTATCTCTACGACATGAAGTGTAGGTTGTTCACTGATCATAAGAGTCTCCAGTATCTCTTTAATCAGAAGGAGTTGAACATGAGGCAATGACGCTGGCTAGAGTTACTCAAGGACTACGACTGTGAGATACTTTACCACCCCGGTAAAGCAAATGTTGTTGCTGATGCTCTCAGTCGGAAAGTCAACCTTGAAAGAAAAATGCCAAGAGCATTGGGAATTGAAGTCGTCTCGACAATTATGGAAAGCATCAGGAAAGCTCAAGAAGAAGATTTAGAGAAGAATGACCGAAAGGAAGAACGTTTGGGCAAAACATTAGCATTCGGTACAAACAGTCGAGGACTGAAGGTATTCCAAGATCGAATTTGGGTACCTAAAACGGGAGGAATAAGAGACCTTCTGATGGAAGAAGCACACAAGACCATGTACTCGATTCATCCCGGTAGCACTAAAATGTATAGGGACCTAAAACCCTACTACTGGTGGCCTACGATGAAGCTCGATGTTGCGAAGTATGTGGTCGAGTGTGTAACATGTGCAAGAGTTAAGGCACAATATCAGAAATCGTATGGGAGTTTAGAACCTTTACCTGTACCCATGGGTAAATGAAGACATCACCATGGATTTTGTGACTAAACTACCCAGGGCGAAGAACGGTCACGACATGATTTGGGTAGTCGTGGATCGTTTCACCAAGAGTGCACACTTCATAGCAGCCAACGAGATAAGCTCGCAAATGCTTACGTGAAGGAAATTGTAAGACTTCACGGTGTTCCTCTTACAATTGTATCTGATCATGATAGTCGTTTCACATCACGGTTTTGGAGGAGTCTACAAGAGGAGTTAGGTACAAAGTTATGTTTGAGTACAACTTACCATCCGCAAACTGATGGCCAGAGCGAAAGAACGATTCAAACATTGGGGGATATGCTGAGAGCATGTACCCTTGAGTTCCAAGGGAACTGGGACGAGCACTTACCTCTGGTAGAATTTTCCTACAACAACGGTTTTCACTCGAGCATCAAGATGGCACCTTATCAAGCCTTGTATGGACAAAAGTGTCGTACGCCGTCTTGTTGGCTTGAAGCTGGAGAGAAGCAGTTTATGGGCCCCGAGATAGTCCACGAGGCTGCTGAGAAATTGAAGGTGATTAGGGAAAGAATGTTAGCAGCTCAGGATCGTCAGAAGAGCTATGCTGACAAGAAAAGACAACCGATGACCTTCAAAGTTGGGGATTCGGTTTTGCTAAAAGTCTCACCGTGGAAGGGACTTATAAGACTCGAGAAAGGAGGGAAGTTGAGTCCAAGGTTTATTGGACCGTTCAAAGTTCTTCAAAAGATTGGGAACCAAGCTTACAAGCTGGAGTTGCCCGAAGAACTCGATGGTATTCATAACACCTTCCATGTGTGGTATCTGAGGAAATTCACGGGAGAAGTTCCCGACATAATTCCAATCTTAGAGTTAAGGATGGATGAGAATAAAAGGCTGATCGAAGAGCCTGAAGCAATTGTTGACTGTAAGACTAAGAAATTACGACGCAAGATGGTCGACTTAGTGCTAGTCCAATGGAAACATTCGACTGGGCCGAATCTCACTTGGGAAACAGAGGATGGCATGATGAGTCGCTATTCACATCTGTTTGCTGATGCATGATTCCGGGACGGAATCATCCTATGAGGGAGAGAATTGTAACGCTCGGGTTTTAGGGCTAAGCATTTTTGGCAATGTAATAGTCTAGGTCAATTCTTGTAACTCTTTTTGAAGTAATAAAGATGAAATATTTGAGTATTATGTGAATTATGTGTATTTATGTGTTTATTATTTAATTATAAATGTATAATTAATAAAGAATAAAAATAAGCGTCAAAAATTAAAGTTTGAGATAAGCCCGATATCTTTATATAAAGTTGTAGTGGTCGAAACAAGGATTCCGGGGATATAAAGAATGCCAAAATCCGAGTTATAACGAAGAAGTTATGACCCGTCGAAGTTTCGCGACGGAACCGGCACGATACCGGGAAGCATAAATAGTGAATTTACGATAGAGCGAGATTTATCCTTAGCAGTGTACAACCCGAAATTCGAATATTAGATCGAGCGGTTTTTAGCCGACACCACCTGAACGAGAATCGAAGATCTCGTTAAGAGTAGCATAACGAGAAAAAGATGGGCGAAAACGGACGTCGGATGAAGAAGTTATGAGAATTTAACGGACCAATCATGTCCCGACTTGTTAATAATATAACTTTTAAAATAGAATCAAAATTAGCCGACGAAATGTAAACGAAAGTTGTAGAGTACGTTCCCACCTTCACGTGGATATAAAGAACGTCGAAAACGGAGCTCGTATGCGAAAGTTATGATTTTTAGAAGTCAAGAATGCAATTTGCGAAATCTGTTGCTCGATCGATGACGTGGATCAATCCTAACCGTCTCTTGCTAATCACGGCTCGCTTCGGATGAAGGACACGCCGCCTCGCCTTCGCCCTATGCCCCGCGTACGAGATCTGAAACGCCCCGCGTTCCCTCGGTTCTTATCCGGTCCGAAGTGGCTAACAGTTGGATGCGAGCTGGAGGCTTATCCGAACTACGCCCAACGTAGTCCTGTCCGACGCCCAGCTTAAATTCAAGGCTTTGCGCCTATAAATACCTGCGAGGGCTGCCGAGCAAATCACACCAAAAACCCTTCTCTCTCTAAAATCTTTCTCTCTCTAAGGTTCCAAACCACCCCTAAACCCTAGGAAAAATCCCCTAGCACCCTAAGGAAGCCCCGAAGCTCCCGGAGTCCCGAGAAAAAGGGTCTTTCGGTTTCGAAACGCTGCTCCAAATAAAGCCCGATTTTCTTTAAAATCCGTTGTAAGTGGGCTACGCTTACGCGACTTTTAATATAGCTTTCAAATAATTATAGTAATATTATTAGGTCTTTAAAATAATTATTTGGGCTATTATTATGAGTTATATTGAATGTTATTTAACGCTTATATAATAATAATAATAGTTAGGCTATTAATTAGTCGCGGTTATCGTTAGACTAAACCCTAGTGGTATTGGTACTAGGTTTTATCAAAGGAAAATTGTTTTGAGAGTATCGAAGCGTTGTCCGAGTGCTGAGTCACCACCTTTCAAGTGAGTGCGTAGTTACTTTCAGCTTACACATAGATATGAAGTATTTTATATAAATTACGTACTATGTGTGCATATTATCTGAATACTTGCTATCTATGCTGGATGAACATTTTATACATGTTTTCAATGATTTAAACTGTATATGTATTTTATATCTACAAGATGTGTTAGGTAAAACATGGGTAGATGTAATAGTTGTTGTGTGACAAAATAAAATAATGAGAGGCCTCGTTATAGATGTTATTGATGATCCAGTCATCTAGCGGAGTATAGATGACGACCACGGACTATTCTAGACAGTCCAGTGGAACACTAGCTGGCTCGCAACCTGTAGGTGTTTATTTGAACTGTGTGCTCACTAGGTGTACTCCATCCCCCACATGGTTGCCTTAAGGACATTTATTGGTGAGGAATCCCCTTAGCAGTAGTGTCCATCCCGATGATAGTCCTTAGACTAGGTCCCTTGTGTTAGATGTTTTAGGGACGTAAAGTGAGGATAACGGGAACGGGAACGGGTAATCGGGTTTGTTTGGTTTGATAAAGTTAATAAACTTATTTATTGTGGGTTGAAAACCCTATGTGTTCACCAGACTCCCAAGCTTGACCCACTCAGTTTCTTGTATTACAGGTAGTGGCGTATGAGCATAGATGTGATGTCTTGGGATGAGAGATTAATGGATTTTAGGCCTATAAATACGGAATAATTTAGTAAGGCCTATATTGTATTGTTTATGCTTATGATCTGTATCGAACATGACATCCCGAGTCTTTTTAATGAAATACATTTCTACGGAAATGCTTTTGATAAATCTTTATCATATATTGTTTTGGGACAAATTCCGCAACACTTTTATTTAAAATATTACTCTGATTTTTAAACAAAGCATAAACAAAATCGGTCTTTTCTGGCCGTGAAAATGAGGATGTCACACCATAATACAAGAGGAAAGTCTCTTCACATTAAATCATTGAACTTTTTTGAGAGGAAAACGAACTTTCGACTTTATTACATTTAGTCATTAAACTTTTTTTCATTATCTATTTGTCACTGAACTATTGAAATTGTTCACATTTTACCCTTATGACCGGTAAGGGTAAAATATGAACAGTAACAACCGTTCATAAGGGTAATATGTGAAAAGTTTCAATAGTTCGGTTGTAAACAAATAATGAAAAAAAATTTAATGACTAAATATGAACAAAGTCGAAAGTCCATTACCCTTTCAAGTTATTATCGCTTGATAAAAATGATCAACTTTCTTTCTTTTTAATGTTT